>NW_027554215.1:0-86207 GCF_045843805.1 Urocitellus parryii
TGGCACAATAATGTAGTTCCAAGATCTATGGCTATGGTTTGTGTCCTCTGGAGGTAGCCCCAAGCAGAGACTGACGAGAATCACTTTCATTGAAAGGGGTTGCCAAGCTTCCAAAAAACTACGAGTTTCCGGAAATCTCAGCAAACATTTTTTCACCCAATCGTGATGATACTTGCAGGTAATGATCAGTACACCAGTCCCACTTGGCTCACCAAATTTCGTTCTTCTAGGTTAAACCGTTCCTTTGCAGTAACCGTTTTCATGTTTAGGTTTCACTCTGTTTTCTCCTATATGGATACATGTAGTTGGAACTCTAAATCAAACACGGTTTGTGCTATCTCTTTGAAACTTGGCACAATAATGTAGTTCCAAGTTCTATGGCTATGGTTTGTGTCCTCTGGAAGTAACCCCAATCAGAGACTGACGAGAATCACTTTCATTGAAAGGGTTTGCCAAGCTTCCAAAAAACTACGAGTTTCCGGAAATCTCAGCAAACATTTTTTCACCCAATCGTGATGATACTTGCAGGTAATGATCAGTACACCAGTCCCACTTGGCTCACCAAATTTCGTTCTTCTAGCTTAAACCATTCCTTTGCAGTAACCGTTTTCATGTTTAGGTTTCACTCTGTTTTCTCCTATATGGATACATATAGTTGGAACTCTAAATCAAACACGGTTTGTGCTAGCTCTTTGAAACTTGGCACAATAATGTAGTTCCAAGTTCTATGGCTATGGTTTGTGTCCTCTGGAAGTAGCCCCAAGCAGAGACTGACGAGAATCACTTTCATTGAAAGGGGTTGCCAAGCTTCCAAAAAACTACGAGTTTCCGGAAATCTCAGCAAACATTTTTTCACCCAATCGTGATGATACTTGCAGGTAATGATCAGTACACCAGTCCCACTTGGCTCACCAAATTTCGTTCTTCTAGCTTAAACTGTTCCTTTGCAGTAACCGTTTTCATGTTTAGGTTTCACTCTGTTTTCTCCTATATGGATACATGTAGTTGGAACTCTAAATCAAACACAGTTTGTGCTATCTCTTTGAAACTTGGCACAATAATGTAGTTCCAAGTTCTTTGGCTATGGTTTGTGTCCTCTCGAAGTAGCCCCAAGCAGAGACTGACGAGAATCACTTTCATTGAAAGGGGTTGCCAAGATTCCAAAAAACTACGAGTTTCCTGAAATCTCAGCAAACATTTTTTCACCCAATCTTGATGATACTTGCAGGTAATGATCAGTACACCAGTCCCACTTGGCTCACCAAATTTCGTTCTTCTAGGTTAAACCGTTCCTTTGCAGTAACCGTTTTCATGTTTAGGTTTCACTCTGTTTTCTCCTATATGGATACATGTAGTTGGAAGTCTAAATCAAACACGGTTTGTGCTAGCTCTTTGAAACTTGGAACAATAATGTAGTTCCAAGTTCTATGGCTATGGTTTGTGTCCTCTGGAAGTAGCCCCAAGCAGAGACTGACGAGAATCACTTTCATTGAAAGGGGTTCGCAAGCTTCCAAAAAACTACGAGTTTCCGGAAATCTCAGCAAACATTTTTTCACCCAATCTTGATGATACATCCATTTAATGATCAGTACACCAGTCCCACTTGGCTCACCAAATTTCGTTCTTCTAGGTTAAACCGTTCCTTTGCAGTAACCGTTTTCATGTTTAGGTTTCACTCTGTTTTCTCCTATATGGATACATGTAGTTGGAACTCTAAATCAAACAAGGTTTGTGCTATCTCTTGGAAACTTGGAACAATAATGTAATTCCAAGTTCTATGGCTATGGTTTGTGTCCTCTGGAAGTATCCCCAAGCAGAGACTGACGAGAATCACTTTCATTGAAAGGGGTTGCCAAGCTTCCAAAAAACTACGAGTTTCCGGAAATCTCAGCAAACATTTTTTCACCCAATCGTGATGATACTTGCAGGTAATGATCAGTACACCAGTCCCACTTGGCTCACCAAATTTCGTTCTTCTAGGTTAAACCGTTCCGTTGCAGTAACCGTTTTCATGTTTAGGTTTCACTCTGTTTTCTCCTATATGGATACATGTAGTTGGAACTCTAAATCAAACACGGTTTGTGCTAGCTCTTTGAATCTTGGCACAATAATATAGTTCCAAGTTCTATGGCAATGGTTTTTGTCCTCTGGAAGTAGCCCCAAGCAGAGACTGACGAGAATCACTTTCATTGAAAGGGGTTGCCAAGCTTCCAAAAAACTACGAGTTTCCGGAAATCTCAGCAAACATTTTTTCACCCAATCGTGATGATACTTGCAGGTAATGATCAGTACACCAGTCCCACTTGGCTCACCAAATTTCGTTCTTCTAGCTTAAACCATTCCTTTGCAGTAACCGTTTTCATGTTTAGGTTTCACTCTGTTTTCTCCTATATGGATACATATAGTTGGAACTCTAAATCAAACACGGTTTGTGCTATCTCTTTGAAACTTGGCACAATAATGTAGTTCCAAGTTCTATGGCTATGGTTTGTGTCCTCTGGAAGTAGCCCCAAGCAGAGACTGACGAGAATCACTTTCATTGAAAGGGGTTGCCAAGCTTCCAAAAAACTACGAGTTTCCGGAAATCTCAGCAAACATTTTTTCACCCAATCTTGATGATACATCCATTTAATGATCAGTACACCAGTCCCACTTGGCTCACCAAATTTCGTTCTTCTAGCTTAAACCGTTCCTTTGCAGTAACCGTTTTCATGTTTAGGTTTCACTCTGTTTTCTCCTATATGGATACATGTAGTTGGAACTCTAAATCAAACACGGTTTGTGCTAGCTCTTGGAAACTTGGCACAATAATGTAATTCCAAGTTCTATGGCTATGGTTTGTGTCCTCTGGAAGTAGCCCCAAGCAGAGACTGACGAGAATCACTTTCATTGAAAGGGGTTGCCAAGCTTCCAAAAAACTACGAGTTTCCGGAAATCTCAGCAAACATTTTTTCACCCAATCTTGATGATACTTGCAGGTAATGATCAGTACACCAGTCCCACTTGGCTCACCAAATTTCGTTCTTCTAGGTTAAAGCGTTCCTTTGCAGTAACCGTTTTCATGCTTAGGTTTCACTCTGTTTTCTCCTATATGGATACATGTAGTTGGAACTCTAAATCAAACACGGTTTGTGCTATCTCTTTGAAACTTGGCACAATAATGTAGTTCCAAGTTCTATGGCTATGGTTTGTGTCCTCTGGAAGTAACCCCAAGCAGAGACTGACGAGAATCACTTTCATTGAAAGCGGTTGCCAAGCTTCCAAAAAACTACGAGTTTCCGGAAATCTCAGCAAACATTTTTTCACCCAATCGTGATGATACTTGCAGGTAATGATCAGTACACCAGTCCCACTTGGCTCACCAAATTTCGTTCTTCTAGCTTAAACCATTCCTTTGTAGTAACCGTTTTCATGTTTAGGTTTCACTCTGTTTTCTCCTATATGGATACATATAGTTGGAACTCTAAATCAAACACGGTTTGTGCTAGCTCTTTGAAACTTGGCACAATAATGTAGTTCCAAGTTCTATGGCTATGCTTTGTGTCCTCTGGAAGTAGCCCCAAGCAGAGACTGACGAGAATCACTTTCATTGAAAGGGGTTGCCAAGCTTCCAAAAAACTACGAGTTTCCGGAAATCTCAGCAAACATTTTTTCACCCAATCGTGATGATACTTGCAGGTAATGATCAGTACACCAGTCCCACTTGGCTCACCAAATTTCGTTCTTCTAGGTTAAACCGTTCCTTTGCAGTAACCGTTTTCATGTTTAGGTTTCACTCTGTTTTCTCCTATATGGATACATGTAGTTGGAACTCTAAATCAAACACGGTTTGTGCTAGCTCTTTGAAACCTGGCACAATAATGTAGTTCCAAGTTCTATGGCTATGGTTTGTGTCCTCTGGAAGTAGCCCCCAAGCAGAGACTGACGAGAATCACTTTCATTGAAAGGGGTTGCCAAGCTTCCAAAAAACTACGAGTTTCCGGAAATCTCAGCAAACATTTTTTCACCCAATCGTGATGATACTTGCAGGTAATGATCAGTACACCAGTCCCACTTGGCTCACCAAATTTCGTTCTTCTAGCTTAAACCGTTCCTTTGCAGTAACCGTTTTCATGTTTAGGTTTCACTCTGTTTTCTCCTATATGGATACATGTAGTTGGAACTCTAAATCAAACACGGTTTGTGCTAGCTCTTTGAAACTTGGCACAATAATGTAGTTCCAAGTTCTATGGCTATGATTTGTGTCCTCTGGAAGTAACCCCAAGCAGAGACTGACGAGAATCACTTTCATTGAAAGGGGTTGCCAAGCTTCCAAAAAACTACGAGTTTCCGGAAATCTCAGCAAACATTTTTTCACCCAATCGTGATGATACTTGCAGGTAATGATCAGTACACCAGTCCCACTTGGCTCACCAAATTTCGTTCTTCTAGCTTAAACCATTCCTTTGCAGTAACCGTTTTCATGTTTAGGTTTCACTCTGTTTTCTCCTATATGGATACATATAGTTGGAACTCTAAATCAAACACGGTTTGTGCTATCCCTTTGAAACTTGGCACAATAATGTAGTTCCAAGTTCTATGGCTATGGTTTGTGTCCTCTGGAATTAGCCCCAAGCAGAGACTGACGAGAATCACTTTCATTGAAAGGGGTTGCCAAGCTTCCAAAAAACTACGAGTTTCCGGAAATCTCAGCAAACATTTTTTCACCCAATCTTGATGATACATCCATTTAATGATCAGTACACCAGTCCCACTTGGCTCACCAAATTTCGTTCTTCTAGCTTAAACCGTTCCTTTGCAGTAACCGTTTTCATGTTTAGGTTTCACTCTGTTTTCTCCTATATGGATACATGTAGTTGGAACTCTAAATCAAACACGGTTTGTGCTAGCTCTTTGAAACTTGGCACAATAATGTAGTTCCAAGTTCTATGGCTATGATTTGTGTCCTCTGGAAGTAGCCCCAAGCAGAGACTGACGAGAATCACTTTCATTGAAAGGGGTTGCCAAGCTTCCAAAAAACTACGAGTTTCCGGAAATCTCAGCAAACATTTTTTCACCCAATCATGATGATACTTGCAGGTAATGATCAGTACACCAGTCCCACTTGGCTCACCAAATTTCGTTCTTCTAGCTTAAACCGTTCCTTTGCAGTAACCGTTTTCATGTTTAGGTTTCACTCTGTTTTCTCCTATATGGATACATGTAGTTGGAACTCTAAATCAAACACGGTTTGTGCTAGCTCTTTGAAACTTGGCACAATAATGTAGTTCCAAGTTCTATGGCAATGGGTTTGTGTCCTCTGGAAGTAGCCCCAAGCAGAGACTGACGAGAATCACTTTCATTGAAAGGGGTTGCCAAGCTTCCAAAAAACTACGAGTTTCCGGAAAACTCAGCAAACATTTTTTCACCCAATCTTGATGATACATCCATTTAATGATGAGTACACCAGTCCCACTTGGCTCACCAAATTTCGTTCTTCTAGATTAAACCGTTCCTTTGCAGTAACCGTTTTCATGTTTAGGTTTCACTCTGTTTTCTCCTATATGGATACATGTAGTTGGAACTCTAAATCAAACACGGTTTGTGCTAGCTCTTTGAAACTTGGCACAATAATATAGTTCCAAGTTCTAGGGCTATGGTTTGTGTCCTCTGGAAGTAGCCCCAAGCAGAGACTGACGAGAATCACTTTCATTGAAAGGGGTTGCCAACCTTCCAAAAACTACGAGTTTCCTGAAATCTCAGCAAACATTTTTTCACCCAATCGTGATGATACTTGCAGGTAATGATCAGTACACCAGTCCCACTTGGCTCACCAAATTTCGTTCTTCTAGGTTAAAGCGTTCCTTTGCAGTAACCGTTTTCATGTTTAGGTTTCACTCTGTTTTCTCCTATATGGATACATGTATTTGGTACTCTAAATCAAACACGGTTTGTGCTATCTCTTTGAAACTTGGCACAATAATGTAGTTCCAAGTTCTATGGCTATGGTTTGTGTCCTCTGGAAGTAACCCCAAGCAGAGACTGACGAGAATCACTTTCATTGAAAGGGGTTGCCAAGCTTCCAAAAAACTACCAGTTTCCGGAAATCTCAGCAAACATTTTTCACCCAATCGTGATGATACTTGCAGTAATGATCAGTACACCAGTCCCACTTGGCTCACCAAATTTCGTTCTTCTAGGTTAAACCGTTCCTTAGCAGTAACCGTTTTCATGTTTAGGTTTCACTCTGTTTTCTCCTATATGGATACATGTAGTTGGAACTCTAAATCAAACACGGTTTGTGCTAGCTCTTTGAAACTTGGCACAATAATGTAGTTCCAAGTTCTATGGCTATGGTTTGTGTCCTCTGGAAGTAGCCCCAAGCAGAGACTGACGAGAATCACTTTCATTGAAAGGGGTTGCCAAGCTTCCAAAAAACTACCAGTTTCCGGAAATCTCAGCAAACATTTTTTCACCCAATCGTGATGATACTTGCAGGTAATGATCAGTACACCAGTCCCACTTGGCTCACCAAATTTCGTTCTTCTAGGTTAAAGCGTTCCTTTGCAGTAACCGTTTTCATGTTTAGGTTTCACTCTGTTTTCTCCTATATGGATACATGTAGTTGGAACTCTAAATCAAACACGGTTTGTGCTAGCTCTTTGAAACTTGGCACAATAATGTAGTTCCAAGTTCTATGGCTATGGTTTGTGTCCTCTGGAAGTAACCCCAAGTAGAGACTGACGAGAATCACTTTCATTGAAAGGGGTTGCCAAGCTTCCAAAAACTACGAGTTTCCGGAAATCTCAGCAAACATTTTTTCACCCAATCGTGATGATACTTGCAGGTAATGATCAGTACACCAGTCCCACTTGGCTCACCAAATTTCGTTCTTCTAGCTTAAACCATTCCTTTGCAGTAACCGTTTTCATGTTTAGGTTTCACTCTGTTTTCTCCTATATGGATACATGTAGTTGGAACTCTAAATCAAACACGGTTTGTGCTATCTCTTTGAAACTTGGCACAATAATGTAGTTCCAAGTTCTATGGCTATGGATTGTGTCCTCTGGAAGTAGCCCCAAGCAGAGACTGACGAGAATCACTTTCATTGAAAGGGGTTGCCAAGCTTCCAAAAAACTACGAGTTTCCGGAAATCTCAGCAAACATTTTTTCACCCAATCGTGATGATACTTGCAGGTAATGATCAGTACACCAGTCCCACTTGGCTCACCAAATTTCGTTCTTCTAGCTTAAACCATTCCTTTGCAGTAACCGTTTTCATGTTTAGGTTTCACTCTGTTTTCTCCTATATGGATACATATAGTTGGAACTCTAAATCAAACACGGTTTGTGCTATCTCTTTGAAAACTTGGCACAATAATGTAGTTCCAAGTTCTATGGCTATGGTTTGTGTCCTCTGGAAGTAGCCCCAAGCAGAGACTGACGAGAATCACTTTCAATGAAAGGGGTTGCCAAGCTTCCAAAAAACTACGAGTTTCCGGAAATCTCAGCAAACATTTTTTCACCCAATCTTGATGATACATCCATTTAATGATCAGTACACCAGTCCCACTTGGCTCACCAAATTTCGTTCTTCTAGCTTAAACCGTTCCTTTGCAGTAACCGTTTTCATGCTTAGGTTTCACTCTGTTTTCTCCTATATGGATACATGTAGTTGGAACTCTAAATCAAACACGGTTTGTGCTATCTCTTTGAAACTTGGCACAATAATGTAGTTCCAAGTTCTATGGCTATGGTTTGTGTCCTCTGGAAGTAACCCCAAGCAGAGACTGACGAGAATCGCTTTCATTGAAAGCGGTTGCCAAGCTTCCAAAAAACTACGAGTTTCCGGAAATCTCAGCAAACATTTTTTCACCCAATCGTGATGATACTTGCAGGTAATGATCAGTACACCAGTCCCACTTGGCTCACCAAATTTCGTTCTTCTAGCTTAAACCATTCCTTTGTAGTAACCGTTTTCATGTTTAGGTTTCACTCTGTTTTCTCCTATATGGATACATATAGTTGGAACTCTAAATCAAACACGGTTTGTGCTAGCTCTTTGAAACTTGGCACAATAATGTAGTTCCAAGTTCTATGGCTATGGTTTGTGTCCTCTGGAAGTAGCCCCAAGCAGAGACTGACGAAAATCACTTTCATTGAAAGGGGTTGCCAAGCTTCCAAAAAACTACCAGTTTCCGGAAATCTCAGCAAACATTTTTTCACCCAATCGTGATGATACTTGCAGGTAATGATCAGTACACCAGTCCCACTTGGCTCACCAAATTTCGTTCTTCTAGGTTAAACCGTTCCTTTGCAGTAACCGTTTTCATGTTTAGGTTTCACTCTGTTTTCTCCTATATGGATACATGTAGTTGGAACTCTAAATCAAACACGGTTTGTGCTAGCTCTTTGAAACTTGGCACAATAATGTAGTTCCAAGTTCTATGGCTATGGTTTGTGTCCTCTGGAAGTAGCCCCAAGCAGAGACTGACGAGAATCACTTTCATTGAAAGGGGTGGCCACGCTTCCAAAAAACTACGAGTTTCCGGAAATCTCAGCAAACATTTTTTCACCCAATCGTGATGATACTTGCAGGTAATGATCAGTACACCAGTCCCACTTGGCTCACCAAATTTCGTTCTTCTAGCTTAAAACCGTTCCTTTGCAGTAACCGTTTTCATGTTTAGGTTTCACTCTGTTTTCTCCTATATGGATACATGTAGTTGGAACTCTAAATCAAACACGGTTTGTGCTAGCTCTTTGAAACTTGGCACAATAATGTAGTTCCAAGTTCTATGGCTATGATTTGTGTCCTCTGGAAGTAACCCCAAGCAGAGACTGACGAGAATCACTTTCATTGAAAGGGGTTGCCAAGCTTCCAAAAAACTACGAGTTTCCGGAAATCTCAGCAAACATTTTTTCACCCAATCGTGATGATACTTGCAGGTAATGATCAGTACACCAGTCCCACTTGGCTCACCAAATTTCGTTCTTCTAGCTTAAAACATTCCTTTGCAGTAACCGTTTTCATGTTTAGGTTTCACTCTGTTTTCTCCTATATGGATACATATAGTTGGAACTCTAAATCAAACACGGTTTGTGCTATCCCTTTGAAACTTGGCACAATAATGTAGTTCCAAGTTCTATGGCTATGGTTTGTGTCCTCTGGAATTAGCCCCAAGCAGAGACTGACGAGAATCACTTTCATTGAAAGGGGTTGCCAAGCTTCCAAAAAACTACGAGTTTCCGGAAATCTCAGCAAACATTTTTTTCACCCAATCTTGATGATACTTGCAGGTAATGATCAGTACACCAGTCCCACTTGGCTCACCAAATTTCGTTCTTCTAGCTTAAACCGTTCCTTTGCAGTAACCGTTTTCATGTTTAGGTTTCACTCTGTTTTCTCCTATATGGATACATGTAGTTGGAACTCTAAATCAAACACGGTTTGTGCTAGCTCTTTGAAACTTGGCACAATAATGTAGTTCCAAGTTCTATGGCAATGGTTTGTGTCCTCTGGAAGTAGCCCCAAGCAGAGACTGACGAGAATCACTTTCATTGAAAGGGGTGGCCAAGCTTCCAAAAAACTACCAGTTTCCGGAAATCTCAGCAAACATTTTTTCACCCAATCGTGATGATACTTGCAGGTAATGATGAGTACACCAGTCCCACTTGGCTCACCAAATTTCGTTCTTCTAGGTTAAACCGTTCCTTTGCAGTAACCGTTTTCATGTTTAGGTTTCACTCTGTTTTCTCATATATGGATACATGTATTTGGAAGTCTAAATCAAACACGGTTTGTGCTAGCTCTTTGAAACTTGGCACAATAATGTAGTTCCATGTTCTATGGCTATGGTTTGTGTCCTCTGGAAGTAGCCCCAAGCAGAGACTGACGAGAATCACTTTCATTGAAAGGGGTTGCCAAGCTTCCAAAAAACTACGAGTTTCCGGAAATCTCAGCAAACATTTTTTCACCCAATCTTGATGATACATCCATTTAATGATGAGTACACCAGTCCCACTTGGCTCACCAAATTTCGTTCTTCTAGATTAAACCGTTCCTTTGCAGTAACCGTTTTCATGTTTAGGTTTCACTCTGTTTTCTCCTATATGGATACATGTAGTTGGAACTCTAAATCAAACACGGTTTGTGCTAGCTCTTTGAAACTTGGCACAATAATATAGTTCCAAGTTCTAGGGCTATGGTTTGTGTCCTCTGGAAGTAGCCCCAAGCAGAGACTGACGAGAATCACTTTCATTGAAAGGGGTTGCCAACCTTCCAAAAAACTACGAGTTTCCTGAAATCTCAGCAAACATTTTTTCACCCAATCGTGATGATACTTGCAGGTAATGATCAGTACACCAGTCCCACTTGGCTCACCAAATTTCGTTCTTCTAGGTTAAAGCGTTCCTTTGCAGTAACCGTTTTCATGTTTAGGTTTCACTCTGTTTTCTCCTATATGGATACATGTATTTGGTACTCTAAATCAAACACGGTTTGTGCTATCTCTTTGAAACTTGGCACAATAATGTAGTTCCAAGTTCTATGGCTATGGTTTGTGTCCTCTGGAAGTAACCCCAAGCAGAGACTGACGAGAATCACTTTCATTGAAAGGGGTTGCCAAGCTTCCAAAAAACTACGAGTTTCCGGAAATCTCAGCAAACATTTTTTCACCCAATCGTGATGATACTTGCAGGTAATGATCAGTACACCAGTCCCACTTGGCTCACCAAATTTCGTTCTTCTAGGTTAAACCGTTCCTTTGCAGTAACCGTTTTCATGTTTAGGTTTCACTCTGTTTTCTCATATATGGATACATGTATTTG
The DNA here is from genome assembly GCF_045843805.1 of Urocitellus parryii. NCBI lineage: Eukaryota > Metazoa > Chordata > Mammalia > Rodentia > Sciuridae > Urocitellus > Urocitellus parryii. Next base: position 10,810 of record NW_027554215.1, read on the forward strand.
GAAGTCTAAATCAAACACGGTTTGTGCTAGCTCTTTGAAACTTGGCACAATAATGTAGTTCCAAGTTCTATGGCTATGGTTTGTGTCCTATGGAAGTAGCCCCAAGCAGAGACTGACGAGAATCACTTTCATTGAAAGGGGTTGCCAAGCTTCCAAAAAACTACGAGTTTCCGGAAAACTCAGCAAACATTTTTTCACCCAATCTTGATGATACATCCATTTAATGATGAGTACACCAGTCCCACTTGGCTCACCAAATTTCGTTCTTCTAGATTAAACCGTTCCTTTGCAGTAACCGTTTTCATGTTTAGGTTTCACTCTGTTTTCTCCTATATGGATACATGTAGTTGGAACTCTAAATCAAACACGGTTTGTGCTAGCTCTTTGAAACTTGGCACAATAATATAGTTCCAAGTTCTAGGGCTATGGTTTGTGTCCTCTGGAAGTAGCCCCAAGCAGAGACTGACGAGAATCACTTTCATTGAAAGGGGTTGCCAAGCTTCCAAAAAACTACGAGTTTCCTGAAATCTCAGCAAACATTTTTTCACCCAATCGTGATGATACTTGCAGGTAATGATCAGTACACCAGTCCCACTTGGCTCACCAAATTTCGTTCTTCTAGGTTAAAGCGTTCCTTTGCAGTAACCGTTTTCATGTTTAGGTTTCACTCTGTTTTCTCCTATATGGATACATGTATTTGGTACTCTAAATCAAACACGGTTTGTGCTATCGCTTTGAAACTTGGCACAATAATGTAGTTCCAAGTTCTATGGCTATGGTTTGTGTCCTCTGGAAGTAACCCCAAGCAGAGACTGACGAGAATCACTTTCATTGAAAGGGGTTGCCAAGCTTCCAAAAAACTACCAGTTTCCGGAAATCTCAGCAAACATTTTTTCACCCAATCGTGATGATACTTGCAGGTAATGATCAGTACACCAGTCCCACTTGGCTCACCAAATTTCGTTCTTCTAGGTTAAACCGTTCCTTAGCAGTAACCGTTTTCATGTTTAGGTTTCACTCTGTTTTCTCCTATATGGATACATGTAGTTGGAACTCTAAATCAAACACGGTTTGTGCTAGCTCTTTGAAACTTGGCACAATAATGTAGTTCCAAGTTCTATGGCTATGGTTTGTGTCCTCTGGAAGTAGCCCCAAGCAGAGACTGACGAGAATCACTTTCATTGAAAGGGGTTGCCAAGCTTCCAAAAAACTACCAGTTTCCGGAAATCTCAGCAAACATTTTTTCACCCAATCGTGATGATACTTGCAGGTAATGATCAGTACACCAGTCCCACTTGGCTCACCAAATTTCGTTCTTCTAGGTTAAACCGTTCCTTTGCAGTAACCGTTTTCATGTTTAGGTTTCACTCTGTTTTCTCCTATATGGATACATGTAGTTGGAACTCTAAATCAAACACGGTTTGTGCTAGCTCTTTGAAACTTGGCACAATAATGTAGTTCCAAGTTCCTATGGCTATGGTTTGTGTCCTCTGGAAGTAACCCCAAGTAGAGACTGACGAGAATCACTTTCATTGAAAGGGGTTGCCAAGCTTCCAAAAAACTACGAGTTTCCGGAAATCTCAGCAAACATTTTTTCACCCAATCGTGATGATACTTGCAGGTAATGATCAGTACACCAGTCCCACTTGGCTCACCAAATTTCGTTCTTCTAGCTTAAACCATTCCTTTGCAGTAACCGTTTTCATGTTTAGGTTTCACTTCTGTTTTCTCCTATATGGATACATGTAGTTGGAACTCTAACAAACACGGTTTGTGCTATCTCTTTGAAACTTGGCACAATAATGTAGTTCCAAGTTCTATGGCTATGGATTGTGTCCTCTGGAAGTAGCCCCAAGCAGAGACTGACGAGAATCACTTTCATTGAAAGGGGTTGCCAAGCTTCCAAAAAACTACGAGTTTCCGGAAATCTCAGCAAACATTTTTTCACCCAATCGTGATGATACTTGCAGGTAATGATCAATACACCAGTCCCACTTGGCTCACCAAATTTCGTTCTTCTAGGTTAAAGCGTTCCTTTGCAGTAACCGTTTTCATGTTTAGGTTTCACTCTGTTTTCTCCTATATGGATACATGTATTTGGTACTCTAAATCAAACACGGTTTGTGCTATCTCTTTGAAACTTGGCACAATAATGTAGTTCCAAGTTCTATGGCTATGGTTTGTGTCCTCTGGAAGTAACCCCAAGCAGAGACTGACGAGAATCACTTTCATTGAAAGGGGTTGCCAAGCTTCCAAAAAACTACGAGTTTCCGGAAATCTCAGCAAACATTTTTTCACCCAATCGTGATGATACTTGCAGGTAATGATCAGTACACCAGTCCCACTTGGCTCACCAAATTTCGTTCTTCTAGGTTAAACCGTTCCTTTGCAGTAACCGTTTTCATGTTTAGGTTTCACTCTGTTTCTCATATATGGATACATGTATTTGGAAGTCTAAATCAAACACGGTTTGTGCTATCTCTTTGAAACTTGGCACAATAATGTAGTTCCAAGTTCTATGGCCTATGGTTTGTGTCCTCTGGAAGTAACCCCAAGCAGAGACTGACGAGAATCACTTTCATTGAAAGGGGTTGCCAAGCTTCCAAAAAACTACGAGTTTCCGGAAATCTCAGCAAACATTTTTTCACCCAATCGTGATGATACTTGCAGGTAATGATCAGTACACCAGTCCCACTTGGCTCACCAAAATTTCGTTCTTCTAGGTTAAACCGTTCCTTTGCAGTAACCGTTTTCATGTTTAGGTTTCACTCTGTTTTCTCATATATGGATACATGTATTTGGAAGTCTAAATCAAACACGGTTTGTGCTAGCTCTTTGAAACTTGGCACAATAATGTAGTTCCAAGTTCTATGGCTATGGTTTGTGTCCTATGGAAGTAGCCCCAAGCAGAGACTGACGAGAATCACTTTCATTGAAAGGGGTTGCCAAGCTTCCAAAAAACTACGAGTTTCCGGAAAACTCAGCAAACATTTTTTCACCCAATCTTGATGATACATCCATTTAATGATGAGTACACCAGTCCCACTTGGCTCACCAAATTTCGTTCTTCTAGATTAACCGTTCCTTTGCAGTAACCGTTTTCATGTTTAGGTTTCACTCTGTTTTCTCCTATATGGATACATGTAGTTGGAACTCTAAATCAAACACGGTTTGTGCTAGCTCTTTGAAACTTGGCACAATAATATAGTTCCAAGTTCTAGGGCTATGGTTTGTGTCCTCTGGAAGTAGCCCCAAGCAGAGACTGACGAGAATCACTTTCATTTGAAAGGGGTTGCCAAGCTTCCAAAAAACTACGAGTTTCCTGAAATCTCAGCAAACATTTTTTCACCCAATCGTGATGATACTTGCAGGTAATGATCAGTACACCAGTCCCACTTGGCTCACCAAATTTCGTTCTTCTAGGTTAAAGCGTTCCTTTGCAGTAACCGTTTTCATGTTTAGGTTTCACTCTGTTTTCTCCTATATGGATACATGTATTTGGTACTCTAAATCAAACACGGTTTGTGCTATCTCTTTGAAACTTGGCACAATAATGTAGTTCCAAGTTCTATGGCTATGGTTTGTGTCCTCTGGAAGTAACCCCAAGCAGAGACTGACGAGAATCACTTTCATTGAAAGGGGTTGCCAAGCTTCCAAAAAAACTACCAGTTTCCGGAAATCTCAGCAAACATTTTTTCACCCAATCGTGATGATACTTGCAGGTAATGATCAGTATCACCAGTCCCACTTGGCTCACCAAATTTCGTTCTTCTAGGTTAAACCGTTCCTTAGCAGTAACCGTTTTCATGTTTAGGTTTCACTCTGTTTTCTCCTATATGGATACATGTAGTTGGAACTCTAAATCAAACACGGTTTGTGCTAGCTCTTTGAAACTTGGCACAATAATGTAGTTCCAAGTTCTATGGCTATGGTTTGTGTCCTCTGGAAGTAGCCCCAAGCAGAGACTGACGAGAATCACTTTCATTGAAAGGGGTTGCCAAGCTTCCAAAAAACTACCAGTTTCCGGAAATCTCAGCAAACATTTTTTCACCCAATCGTGATGATACTTGCAGGTAATGATCAGTACACCAGTCCCACTTGGCTCACCAAATTTCGTTCTTCTAGGTTAAACCGTTCCTTTGCAGTAACCGTTTTCATGTTTAGGTTTCACTCTGTTTTCTCCTATATGGATACATGTAGTTGGAACTCTAAATCAAACACGGTTTGTGCTAGCTCTTTGAAACTTGGCACAATAATGTAGTTCCAAGTTCTATGGCTATGGTTTGTGTCCTCTGGAAGTAACCCCAAGTAGAGACTGACGAGAATCACTTTCATTGAAAGGGGTTGCCAAGCTTCCAAAAAACTACGAGTTTCCGGAAATCTCAGCAAACATTTTTTCACCCAATCGTGATGATACTTGCAGGTAATGATCAGTACACCAGTCCCACTTGGCTCACCAAATTTCGTTCTTCTAGCTTAAACCATTCCTTTGCAGTAACCGTTTTCATGTTTAGGTTTCACTCTGTTTTCTCCTATATGGATACATGTAGTTGGAACTCTAAATCAAACACGGTTTGTGCTATCTCTTTGAAACTTGGCACAATAATGTAGTTCCAAGTTCTATGGCTATGGATTGTGTCCTCTGGAAGTAGCCCCAAGCAGAGACTGACGAGAATCACTTTCATTGAAAGGGGTTGCCAAGCTTCCAAAAAACTACGAGTTTCCGGAAATCTCAGCAAACATTTTTTCACCCAATCGTGATGATACTTGCAGGTAATGATCAGTACACAGTCCCACTTGGCTCACCAAATTTCGTTCTTCTAGGTTAAAGCGTTCCTTTGCAGTAACCGTTTTCATGTTTAGGTTTCACTCTGTTTTCTCCTATATGGATACATGTATTTGGTACTCCAAATCAAACACGGTTTGTGCTATCTCTTTGAAACTTGGCACAATAATGTAGTTCCAAGTTCTATGGCTATGGTTTGTGTCCTCTGGAAGTAACCCCAAGCAGAGACTGACGAGAATCACTTTCATTGAAAGGGGTTGCCAAGCTTCCAAAAAACTACGAGTTTCCGGAAATCTCAGCAAACATTTTTTCACCCAATCGTGATGATACTTGCAGGTAATGATCAGTACACCAGTCCCACTTGGCTCACCAAATTTCGTTCTTCTAGGTTAAACCGTTCCTTTGCAGTAACTGTTTTCATGTTTAGGTTTCACTCTGTTTTCTCATATATGGATACATGTATTTGGAAGTCTAAATCAAACACGGTTTGTGCTAGCTCTTTGAAACTTGGCACAATAATGTAGTTCCAAGTTCTATGGCTATGGTTTGTGTCCTCTGGAAGTAGCCCCAAGCAGAGACTGACGAGAATCACTTTCATTGAAAGGGGTTGCCAAGCTTCCAAAAAACTACGAGTTTCCGGAAAACTCAGCAAACATTTTTTCACCCAATCTTGATGATACATCCATTTAATGATGAGTACACCAGTCCCACTTGGCTCACCAAATTTCGTTCTTCTAGATTAAACCGTTCCTTTGCAGTAACCGTTTTCATGTTTAGGTTTCACTCTGTTTTCTCCTATATGGATACATGTAGTTGGAACTCTAAATCAAACACGGTTTGTGCTAGCTCTTTGAAACTTGGCACAATAATATAGTTCCAAGTTCTAGGGCTATGGTTTGTGTCCTCTGGAAGTAGCCCCAAGCAGAGACTGACGAGAATCACTTTCATTGAAAGGGGTTGCCAACCTTCCAAAAAACTACGAGTTTCCTGAAATCTCAGCAAACATTTTTTCACCCAATCGTGATGATACTTGCAGGTAATGATCAGTACACCAGTCCCCACTTGGCTCACCAAATTTCGTTCTTCTAGGTTAAAGCGTTCCTTTGCAGTAACCGTTTTCATGTTTAGGTTTCACTCTGTTTTCTCCTATATGGATACATGTATTTGGTACTCTAAATCAAACACGGTTTGTGCTATCTCTTTGAAACTTGGCACAATAATGTAGTTCCAAGTTCTATGGCTATGGTTTGTGTCCTCTGGAAGTAACCCCAAGCAGAGACTGACGAGAATCACTTTCATTGAAAGGGGTTGCCAAGCTTCCAAAAAACTACCAGTTTCCGGAAATCTCAGCAAACATTTTTTCACCCAATCGTGATGATACTTGCAGGTAATGATCAGTACACCAGTCCCACTTGGCTCACCAAATTTTCGTTCTTCTAGGTTAAACCGTTCCTTAGCAGTAACCGTTTTCATGTTTAGGTTTCACTCTGTTTTCTCCTATATGGATACATGTAGTTGGAACTCTAAATCAAACACGGTTTGTGCTAGCTCTTTGAAACTTGGCACAATAATGTAGTTCCAAGTTCTATGGCTATGGTTTGTGTCCTCTGGAAGTAGCCCCAAGCAGAGACTGACGAGAATCACTTTCATTGAAAGGGGTTGCCAAGCTTCCAAAAAACTACCAGTTTCCGGGAAATCTCAGCAAACATTTTTTCACCCAATCGTGATGATACTTGCAGGTAATGATCAGTACACCAGTCCCACTTGGCTCACCAAATTTCGTTCTTCTAGGTTAAACCGTTCCTTTGCAGTAACCGTTTTCATGTTTAGGTTTCACTCTGTTTTCTCCTATATGGATACATGTAGTTGGAACTCTAAATCAAACACGGTTTGTGCTAGCTCTTTGAAACTTGGCACAATAATGTAGTTCCAAGTTCTATGGCTATGGTTTGTGTCCTCTGGAAGTAACCCCAAGTAGAGACTGACGAGAATCACTTTCATTGAAAGGGGTTGCCAAGCTTCCAAAAAACTACGAGTTTCCGGAAATCTCAGCAAACATTTTTTCACCCAATCGTGATGATACTTGCAGGTAATGATCAGTACACCAGTCCCACTTGGCTCACCAAATTTCGTTCTTCTAGCTTAAACCATTCCTTTGCAGTAACCGTTTTCATGTTTAGGTTTCACTCTGTTTTCTCCTATATGGATACATGTAGTTGGAACTCTAAATCAAACACGGTTTGTGCTATCTCTTTGAAACTTGGCACAATAATGTAGTTCCAAGTTCTATGGCTATGGATTGTGTCCTCTGGAAGTAGCCCCAAGCAGAGACTGACGAGAATCACTTTCATTGAAAGGGGTTGCCAAGCTTCCAAAAAACTACGAGTTTCCGGAAATCTCAGCAAACATTTTTTCACCCAATCGTGATGATACTTGCAGGTAATGATCAGTACACCAGTCCCACTTGGCTCACCAAATTTCGTTCTTCTAGCTTAAACCATTCCTTTGCAGTAACCGTTTTCATGTTTAGGTTTCACTCTGTTTTCTCCTATATGGATACATATAGTTGGAACTCTAAATCAAACACGGTTTGTGCTATCTCTTTGAAACTTGGCACAATAATGTAGTTCCAAGTTCTATGGCTATGGTTTGTGTCCTCTGGAAGTAGCCCCAAGCAGAGACTGACGAGAATCACTTTCAATGAAAGGGGTTGCCAAGCTTCCAAAAAAACTACGAGTTTCCGGAAATCTCAGCAAACATTTTTTCACCCAATCGTGATGATACTTGCAGGTAATGATGAGTACACCAGTCCCACTTGGCTCACCAAATTTCGTTCTTCTAGGTTAAACCGTTCCTTTGCAGTAACCGTTTTCATGTTTAGGTTTCACTCTGTTTTCTCCTATATGGATACATGTAGTTGGAACTCTAAATCAAACACGGTTTGTGCTAGCTCTTTGAAACTTGGCACAATAATGTAGTTCCAAGTTCTATGGCTATGGTTTGTGTCCTCTGGAAGTAGCCCCAAGCAGAGACTGACGAGAATCGCTTTCATTGAAAGGGGTTGCCAAGCTTCCAAAAAACTACGAGTTTCCGGAAATCTCAGCAAACATTTTTTCACCCAATCGTGATGATACTTGCAGGTAATGATCAGTACACCAGTCCCACTTGGCTCACCAAATTTCGTTCTTCTAGCTTAAACCATTCCTTTGTAGTAACCGTTTTCATGTTTAGGTTTCACTCTGTTTTCTCCTATATGGATACATATAGTTGGAACTCTAAATCAAACACGGTTTGTGCTAGCTCTTTGAAACTTGGCACAATAATGTAGTTCCAAGTTCTATGGCTATGGTTTGTGTCCTCTGGAAGTAGCCCCAAGCAGAGACTGACGAGAATCACTTTCATTGAAAGGGGTTGCCAAGCTTCCAAAAAACTACCAGTTTCCGGAAATCTCAGCAAACATTTTTCACCCAATCGTGATGATACTTGCAGGTAATGATCAGTACACCAGTCCCACTTGGCTCACCAAAATTTCGTTCTTCTAGTTTAAACCGTTCCTTTGCAGTAACCGTTTTCATGTTTAGGTTTCACTCTGTTTTCTCCTATATGGATACATGTAGTTGGAACTCTAAATCAAACACGGTTTGTGCTAGCTCTTTGAAACTTGGCACAATAATGTAGTTCCAAGTTCTATGGCTATGGTTTGTGTCCTCTGGAAGTAGCCCCAAGCAGAGACTGACGAGAATCACTTTCATTGAAAGGGGTGGCCACGCTTCCAAAAAACTACGAGTTTCCGGAAATCTCAGCAAACATTTTTTCACCCAATCGTGATGATACTTGCAGGTAATGATCAGTACACCAGTCCCACTTTGCTCACCAAATTTCGTTCTTCTAGCTTAAACCGTTCCTTTGCAGTAACCGTTTTCATGTTTAGGTTTCACTCTGTTTTCTCCTATATGGATACATGTAGTTGGAACTCTAAATCAAACACGGTTTGTGCTAGCTCTTTGAAACTTGGCACAATAATGTAGTTCCAAGTTCTATGGCTATGATTTGTGTCCTCTGGAAGTAACCCCAAGCAGAGACTGACGAGAATCACTTTCATTGAAAGGGGTTGCCAAGCTTCCAAAAAACTACGAGTTTCCGGAAATCTCAGCAAACATTTTTTCACCCAATCGTGATGATACTTGCAGGTAATGATCAGTACACCAGTCCCACTTGGCTCACCAAATTTCGTTCTTCTAGCTAAAACATTCCTTTGCAGTAACCGTTTTCATGTTTAGGTTTCACTCTGTTTTCTCCTATATGGATACATATAGTTGGAACTCTAAATCAAACACGGTTTGTGCTATCCCTTTGAAACTTGGCACAATAATGTAGTTCCAAGTTCTATGGCTATGGTTTGTGTCCTCTGGAATTAGCCCCAAGCAGAGACTGACGAGAATCACTTTCATTGAAAGGGGTTGCCAAGCTTCCCAAAAAACTACGAGTTTCCGGAAATCTCAGCAAACATTTTTTCACCCAATCTTGATGATACTTGCAGGTAATGATCAGTACACCAGTCCCACTTGGCTCACCAAATTTCGTTCTTCTAGCTTAAACCGTTCCTTTGCAGTAACCGTTTTCATGTTTAGGTTTCACTCTGTTTTCTCCTATATGGATACATGTAGTTGGAACTCTAAATCAAACACGGTTTGTGCTAGCTCTTTGAAACTTGGCACAATAATGTAGTTCCAAGTTCTATGGCAATGGTTTGTGTCCTCTGGAAGTAGCCCAAGCAGAGACTGACGAGAATCACTTTCATTGAAAGGGGTGGCCAAGCTTCCAAAAAACTACCAGTTTCCGGAAATCTCAGCAAACATTTTTTCACCCAATCGTGATGATACTTGCAGGTAATGATGAGTACACCAGTCCCACTTGGCTCACCAAATTTCGTTCTTCTAGGTTAAACCGTTCCTTTGCAGTAACCGTTTTCATGTTTAGGTTTCACTCTGTTTTCTCATATATGGATACATGTATTTGGAAGTCTAAATCAAACACGGTTTGTGCTAGCTCTTTGAAACTTGGCACAATAATGTAGTTCCATGTTCTATGGCTATGGTTTGTGTCCTCTGGAAGTAGCCCCAAGCAGAGACTGACGAGAATCACTTTCATTGAAGGGGTTGCCAAGCTTCCAAAAAACTACGAGTTTCCGGAAATCTCAGCAAACATTTTTTCACCCAATCTTGATGATACATCCATTTAATGATGAGTACACCAGTCCCACTTGGCTCACCAAATTTCGTTCTTCTAGATTAAACCGTTCCTTTGCAGTAACCGTTTTCATGTTTAGGTTTCACTCTGTTTTCTCCTATATGGATACATGTAGTTGGAACTCTAAATCAAACACGGTTTTGTGCTAGCTCTTTGAAACTTGGCACAATAATATAGTTCCAAGTTCTAGGGCTATGGTTTGTGTCCTCTGGAAGTAGCCCCAAGCAGAGACTGACGAGAATCACTTTCATTGAAAGGGGTTGCCAACCTTCCAAAAAACTACGAGTTTCCTGAAATCTCAGCAAACATTTTTTCACCCAATCGTGATGATACTTGCAGGTAATGATCAGTACACCAGTCCCACTTGGCTCACCAAATTTCGTTCTTCTAGGTTAAAGCGTTCCTTTGCAGTAACCGTTTTCATGTTTAGGTTTCACGCTGTTTTCTCCTATATGGATACATGTATTTGGTACTCTAAATCAAACACGGTTTGTGCTATCTCTTTGAAACTTGGCACAATAATGTAGTTCCAAGTTCTATGGCTATGGTTTGTGTCCTCTGGAAGTAACCCCAAGCAGAGACTGACGAGAATCACTTTCATTGAAAGGGGTTGCCAAGCTTCCAAAAAACTACGAGTTTCCGGAAATCTCAGCAAACATTTTTTCACCCAATCGTGATGATACTTGCAGGTAATGATCAGTACACCAGTCCCACTTGGCTCACCAAATTTCGTTCTTCTAGGTTAAACCGTTCCTTAGCAGTAACCGTTTTCATGTTTAGGTTTCACTCTGTTTTCTCCTATATGGATACATGTAGTTGGAACTCTAAATCAAACACGGTTTGTGCTAGCTCTTTGAAACTTGGCACAATAATGTAGTTCCAAGTTCTATGGCTATGGTTTGTGTCCTCTGGAAGTAGCCCCAAGCAGAGACTGACGAGAATCACTTTCATTGAAAGGGGTTGCCAAGCTTCCAAAAAACTACCAGTTTCCGGAAATCTCAGCAAACATTTTTTCACCCAATCGTGATGATACTTGCAGGTAATGATCAGTACACCAGTCCCACTTGGCTCACCAAATTTCGTTCTTCTAGGTTAAACCGTTCCTTTGCAGTAACCGTTTTCATGTTTAGGTTTCACTCTGTTTTCTCCTATATGGATACATGTAGTTGGAACTCTAAATCAAACACGGTTTGTGCTAGCTCTTTGAAACTTGGCACAATAATGTAGTTCCAAGTTCTATTACTATGGTTTGTGTCCTCTGGAAGTAACCCCAAGTAGAGACTGACGAGAATCACTTTCATTGAAAGGGGTTGCCAAGCTTCCAAAAAACTACGAGTTTCCGGAAATCTCAGCAAACATTTTTTCACCCAATCGTGATGATACTTGCAGGTAACGATCAGTACACCAGTCCCACTTGGCTCACCAAATTTCGTTCTTCTAGCTTAAACCATTCCTTTGCAGTAACCGTTTTCATGTTTAGGTTTCACTCTGTTTTCTCCTATATGGATACATATAGTTGGAACTCTAAATCAAACACGGTTTGTGCTATCTCTTTGAAACTTGGCACAATAATGTAGTTCCAAGTTCTATGGCTATGGTTTGTGTCCTCTGGATTTAGCCCCAAGCAGAGACTGACGAGAATCACTTTCATTGAAAGGGGTTGCCAAGCTTCCAAAAAACTACGAGTTTCCGGAAATCTCAGCAAACATTCTTTCACCCAATCTTGATGATACATCCATTTAATGATCAGTACACCAGTCCCACTTGGCTCACCAAATTTTGTTCTTCTAGCTTAAACCGTTCCTTTGCAGTAACCGTTTTCATGTTTAGGTTTCACTCTGTTTTCTCCTATATGGATACATGTAGTTGGAACTCTAAATCAAACACGGTTTGTGCTACCTCTTTGAAACTTGGCACAATAATGTAGTTCCAAGTTCTATGGCTATGATTTGTGTCCTCTGGAAGTAGCCCCAAGCAGAGACTGACGAGAATCACTTTCATTGAAAGGGGTTGCCAAGCTTCCAAAAAACTACGAGTTTCCGGAAATCTCAGCAAACATTTTTTCACCCAATCATGATGATACTTGCAGGTAATGATCAGTACACCAGTCCCACTTGGCTCACCAAATTTCGTTCTTCTAGCTTAAACCGTTCCTTTGCAGTAACCGTTTTCATGTTTAGGTTTCACTCTGTTTTCTCCTATATGGATACATGTAGTTTGGAACTCTAAATCAAACACGGTTTGTGCTAGCTCTTTGAAACTTGGCACAATAATATAGTTCCAAGTTCTAGGGCTATGGTTTGTGTCCTCTGGAAGTAGCCCCAAGCAGAGACTGACGAGAATCACTTTCATTGAAAGGGGTTGCCAACCTTCCAAAAAACTACCAGTTTCCGGAAATCTCAGCAAACATTTTTTCACCCAATCGTGATGATACTTGCAGGTAATGATCAGTACACCAGTCCCACTTGGCTCACCAAATTTCGTTCTTCTAGGTTAAACCGTTCCTTTGCAGTAACCGTTTTCATGTTTAGGTTTCACTCTGTTTTCTCCTATATGGATACATGTAGTTGGAACTCTAAATCAAACACGGTTTGTGCTAGCTCTTTGAAACTTGGCACAATAATATAGTTCCAAGTTCTAGGGCTATGGTTTGTGTCCTCTGGAAGTAGCCCCAAGCAGAGACTGACGAGAATCACTTTCATTGAAAGGGGTTGCCAAGCTTCCAAAAAACTACGAGTTTCCGGAAATCTCAGCAAACATTTTTTCACCCAATCGTGATGATACTTGCAGGTAATGATCAGTACACCAGTCCCACTTGGCTCACCAAATTTCGTTCTTCAAGGTTAAACCGTTCCTTTGCAGTAACCGTTTTCATGTTTAGGTTTCACTCTGTTTTCTCCTATATGGATACATGTAGTTGGAACTGTAAATCAAACACGGTTTGTGGTATCTCTTTGAAACGTGGCACAATAATGTAGTTCCAAGTTCTATGGCTATGGTTTGTGTCCTCTGGGGGTAGCCCCAAGCAGAGACTGACGAGAATCACTTTCATTGAAAGGGGTTGCCAAGCTTCCAAAAAACTACGAGTTTCATGAAATCTCAGCAAACATTTTTTCACCCAATCATGATGATACTTGCAGGTAATGATCAGTACACCAGTCCCACTTGGCTCACCAAATTTCGTTCTTCTAGCTTAAACCGTTCCTTTGCAGTAACCGTTTTCATGTTTAGGTTTCACTCTGTTTTCTCCTATATGGATACATGTAGTTGGAACTCTAAATCAAACAAGGTTTGTGCTATCTCTTTGAAACTTGGCACAATAATGTAATTCCAAGTTCTATGGCTATGGTTTGTGTCCTCTGGAAGTATCCCCAAGCAGAGACTGACGAGAATCACTTTCATTGAAAGGGGTTGCCAAGCTTCCAAAAAACTACGAGTTTCCGGAAATCTCAGCAAACATTTTTTCACCCAATCGTGATGATACTTGCAGGTAATGATCAGTACACCAGTCCCACTTGGCTCACCAAATTTCGTTCTTCTAGCTTAAACCGTTCCTTTGCAGTAACCGTTTTCATGTTTAGGTTTCACTCTGTTTTCTCCTATATGGATACATGTAGTTGGAACTCTAAATCAAACACGGTTTGTACTAGCTCTTTGAAACTTGGCACAATAATGTAGTTCCAAGTTTCTATGGCTATGGTTTGTGTCCTCTGGAAGTAGCCCCAAGGAGATACTGACGAGAATCACTTTCATTGAAAGGGGTTGCCAAGCTTCCAAAAAACTACGAGTTTCCGGAAATCTCAGCAAACATTTTTTCACCCAATCTTGATGATACATCCATTTAATGATCAGTTCACCAGTCCCACTTGGCTCACCAAATTTGTTCTTCTAGGTTAAACCGTTCTTTGCAGTAACCGTTTTCATGTTTAGGTTTCACTCTGTTTTCTCCTATATGGATACATGTAGTTGGAACTCTAAATCAAACAAGGTTTGTGCTATCTCTTTGAAACTTGGCACAATAATGTAGTTCCAAGTTCTATGGCTATGGTTTGTGTCCTCTGGAAGTAGCCCCAAGCAGAGACGGACGAGAATCACTTTCATTGAAAGGGGTTGCCAACCTTCCAAAAAACTACGAGTTTCCTGAAATCTCAGCAAACATTTTTTCACCCAATCGTGATGATACTTGCAGGTAATGATCAGTACACCAGTCCCACTTGGCTCACCAAATTTCCTTCTTCTAGGTTAAACCGTTCCTTTACAGTAACCGTTTTCATGTTTAGGTTTCACTCTGTTTTCTCCTATATGGATACATGTAGTTGGAACTGTAAATCAAACAAGGTTTGTGCTAGCTCTTTGAAACTTGGCACAATAAAGTATTTCCAAGTTCAATGGCTATGGTTTGTGTCCTCTGGAAGTAGCCCCAAGCAGAGACTGACGAGAATCACTTTCATTGAAAGGGGTTGCCAATCTTCCAAAAAACTACGAGTTTCCGGAAATCTCAGCAAACATTTTTTCACCCAATCGTGATGATACTTGCAGGTAATGATCAGTACACCAGTCCCACTTGGCTCACCAAATTTCGTTCTTCTAGCTTAAACCATTCCTTTGCAGTAACCGTTTTCATGTTTAGGTTTCACTCTGTTTTCTCCTATATGGATACATATAGTTGGAACTCTAAATCAAACACGGTTTGTGCTAGCTCTTTGAAACTTGGCACAATAATGTAGTTCCAAGTTCTATGGCTATGGTTTGTGTCCTCTGGAAGTAGCCCCAAGCAGAGACTGACGAGAATCACTTTCATTGAAGGGGGTTGCCAACCTTCCAAAAAACTACGAGTTTCCTGAAATCTCAGCAAACATTTTTTCACCCAATCGTGAAGATACTTGCAGGTAATGATCAGTACACCAGTCCCACTTGGCTCACCAAATTTCGTTCTTCTAGGTTAAAGCGTTCCTTTGCAGTAACCGTTTTCATGTTTAGGTTTCACTCTGTTTTCTCCTATATGGATACATGTATTTGGTACTCTAAATCAAACACGGTTTGTGCTATCTCTTTGAAACTTGGCACAATAATGTAGTTCCAAGTTCTATGGCTATGGTTTGTGTCCTCTGGAAGTAACCCCAAGCAGAGACTGACGAGAATCACTTTCATTGAAAGGGGTTGCCAAGCTTCCAAAAAACTACGAGTTTCCTGAAATCTCAGCAAACATTTTTTCACCCAATCTTGATGATACATCCATTTAATGATCAGTTCACCAGTCCCACTTGGCTCACCAAATTTGTTCTTCTAGGTTAAACCGTTCTTTGCAGTAACCGTTTTCATGTTTAGGTTTCACTCTGTTTTCTCCTATATGGATACATGTAGTTGGAACTCTAAATCAAACAAGGTTTGTGCTATCTCTTTGAAACTTGGCACAATAATGTAGTTCCAAGTTGTATGGCAATGGTTTGTGTCCTATGGAAGTAGCCCCAAGCAGAGAGTGACGAGAATCACTTTCATTGAAAGGGGTTGCCAAGCTTCCAAAAAACTACCAGTTTCCTGAAATCTCAGCAAACATTTTTTCACCCAATCGTGATGATACATCCATTTAATGATGAGTACACCAGTCCCCCTTGGCTCACCAAATTTCGTTCTTCTAGGTTAAACCGTTCCTTTGCAGTAACCGTTTTCATGTTTAGGTTTCACTCTGTTTTCTCCTATATGGATACATGTAGTTGGAACTCTAAATCAAACACGATTTGTGCTAGCTCTTTGAAACTTGGCACAATAATGTAGTTCCAAGTTCTATGGCTATGGTTTGTGTCCTATGGAAGTAGCCCCAAGCAGAGAGTGACGAGAATCACTTTCATTGAAAGGGGTTGCCAAGCTTCCAAAAAACTACCAGTTTCCGGAAATCTCAGCAAACATTTTTTCACCCAATCGTGATGATACATCCATTTAATGATGAGTACACCAGTCCCCCTTGGCTCACCAAATTTCGTTCTTCTAGGTTAAACCGTTCCTTTGCAGTAACCGTTTTCATGTTTAGGTTTCACTCTGTTTTCTCCTATATGGATACATGTAGTTGGAACTCTAAATCAAACACGGTTTGTGCTAGCTCTTTGAAACTTGGCACAATAATGTAGTTCCAAGTTCTATGGCTATGGTTTGTGTCCTCTGGAAGTAGCCCCAAGCAGAGACTGACGAGAATCACTTTCATTGAAAGGGGTTGCCAAGCTTCCAAAAAACTACGAGTTTCCGGAAATCTCAGCAAACATTTTTTCACCCAATCATGATGATACTTGCAGGTAATGATCAGTACACCAGTCCCACTTGGCTCACCAAATTTCGTTCTTCTAGCTTAAACCGTTCCTTTGCAGTAACCGTTTTCATGTTTAGGTTTCACTCTGTTTTCTCCTATATGGATACATGTAGTTGGAACTCTAAATCAAACACGGTTTGTGCTAGCTCTTTGAAACTTGGCACAATAATGTAGTTCCAAGTTCTATGGCAATGGTTTGTGTCCTATGGAAGTAGCCCCAAGCAGAGACTGACGAGAATCACTTTCATTGAAAGGGGTTGCCAAGCTTCCAAAAAACTACCAGTTTCCGGAAATCTCAGCAAACATTTTTTCACCCAATCATGATGATACTTGCAGGTAATGATCAGTACACCAGTCCCACTTGGCTCACCAAATTTCGTTCGTCTAGGTTAAACCGTTCCTTTGCAGTAACCGTTTTCATGTTTAGGTTTCACTCTGTTTTCTCATATATGGATACATGTATTTGGAAGTCTAAATCAAACACGGTTTGTGCTAGCTCTTTGAAACTTGGCACAATAATGTAGTTCCAAGTTCTATGGCTATGGTTTGTGTCCTCTGGAAGTAGCCCCAAGGAGAGACTGACGAGAATCACTTTCATTGAAAGGGGTTGCCAAGCTTCCAAAAAACTACGAGTTTCCGGAAAACTCTGCAAACATTTTTTAACCCAATCTTGATGATACATCCATTTAATGATGAGTACACCAGTCCCCCTTGGCTCACCAAATTTCGTTCTTCTAGGTTAAACCGTTCCTTTGCAGTAACCGTTTTCATGTTTAGGTTTCACTCTGTTTTCTCCTATATGGATACATGTAGTTGGAACTCTAAATCAGACACGGTTTGTGGTATATCTTTGAAACGTGGCACAATAATGTAGTTCCAAGTTCTATGGCTATGGTTTGTGTCCTCTGGGGGTAGCCCCAAGCAGAGACTGACGAGAATCACTTTCATTGAAAGGGGTTGCCAAGCTTCCAAAAAACTACGAGTTTCCTGAAATCTCAGCAAACATTTTTTCACCCAATCTTGATGATACATCCATTTAATGATCAGTACACCAGTCCCACTTGACTCACCAAATTTCGTTCTTTTAGGTTAAACCGTTCCTTTGCAGTAACCGTTTTCATGTTTAGGTTTCACTCTGTTTTCTCCTATATGGATACATGTAGTTGGAACTCTAAATCAAACAAGGTTTGTGCTATCTCTTTGAAACTTGGCACAATAATGTAATTCCAAGTTCTATGGCTATGGTTTGTGTCCTCTGGAAGTATCCCCAAGCAGAGACTGACGAGAATAACTTTCATTGAAAGGGGTTGCCAAGCTTCCAAAAAACTACGAGTTTCCGGAAATCTCAGCAAACATTTTTCACCCAATCGTGATGATACTTGCAGGTAATGATCAGGACACCAGTCCCACTTGGCTCACCAAATTTCGTTCTTCTAGCTTAAACCGTTCCTTTGCAGTAACCGTTTTCATGTTTAGGTTTCACTCTGTTTTCTCCTATATGGATACATGTAGTTGGAACTCTAAATCAAACACGGTTTGTGCTAGCTCTTTGAAACTTGGCACAATAATGTAGTTCCAAGTTCTATGGCTATGGTTTGTGTCCTCTGGAAGTAGCCCCAAGGAGATACCGACGAGAATCACTTTCATTGAAAGGGGTTGCCAAGCTTCCAAAAAACTACGAGTTTCCTGAAATCTCAGCAAACATTTTTTCACCCAATCTTGATGATACATCCATTTAATGATCAGTTCACCAGTCCCACTTGGCTCACCAAATTTGTTCTTCTAGGTTAAACCGTTCTTTGCAGTAACCGTTTTCATGTTTAGGTTTCACTCTGTTTTCTCCTATATGGATACATGTAGTTGGAACTCTAAATCAAACAAGGTTTGTGCTATCTCTTTGAAACTTGGCACAATAATGTAGTTCCAAGTTGTATGGCAATGGTTTGTGTCCTATGGAAGTAGCCCCAAGCAGAGAGTGACGAGAATCACTTTCATTGAAAGGGGTTGCCAAGCTTCCAAAAAACTACCAGTTTCCGGAAATCTCAGCAAACATTTTTTCACCCAATCGTGATGATACTTGCAGGTAATGATCAGTACACCAGTCCCACTTGGCTCACCAAATTTCGTTCTTCTAGGTTAAACCGTTCCTTTGCAGTAACCGTTTTCATGTTTAGGTTTCACTCTGTTTTCTCCTATATGGATACATGTAGTTGGAACTGTAAATCAAACACGGTTTGTGCTAGCACTTTGAAACTTGGCACAATAATGTAGTTCCATGTTCTATGGCTATGGATTGTGTCCTCTGGAAGTAGCCCCAAGCAGAGACTGACCAGAATCACTTTCATTGAAAGGGGTTGCCAAGCTTCCAAAAAACTACGAGTTTCCTGAAATCTCAGCAAACATTTTTTCACCCAATCGTGATGATACTTGCAGGTAATGATCAGTACACCAGTCCCACTTGGCTCACCAAATTTCGTTCTTCTAGGTTAAACCGTTCCTTTGCAGTAACCGTTTTCATGTTTAGGTTTCACTCTGTTTTCTCCTATATGGATACATGTAGTTGGAACTGTAAATCAAACACGGTTTGTGGTATCTCTTTGAAACGTGGCACAATAATGTAGTTCCAAGTTCGATGGCTATGGTTTGTGTCCTCTGGAGGTAGCCCCAAGCAGAGACTGACGAGAATCACTTTCATTGAAAGGGGTTGCCAAGCTTCCAAAAAACTACGAGTTTCCGGAAATCTCAGCAAACATTTTTTCACCCAATCTTGATGATACATCCATTTAATGATCAGTACACCAGTCCCATTTGGCTCACCAAATTTCGTTCTTCTACCTTAAACCATTCCTTTGCAGAAACCGTTTTCATGTTTAGGTTTCACTCTGTTTTCTCCTATATGGATACATATAGTTGGAACTCTAAATCAAACATGGTTTGTGCTAGCTCTTTGAAACTTGGCACAATAATGTAGTTCCAAGTTCTATGGCAATGGTTTGTGTCCTATGGAAGTAGCCCCAAGCAGAGACTGACGAGAATCACTTTCATTGAAAGGGGTTGCCAAGCTTCCAAAAAACTACGAGTTTCCGGAAATCTCAGCAAACATTTTTTCACCCAATCGTGATGATACTTGCAGGTAATGATCAGTACACCAGTCCCACTTGGCTCACCAAATTTCGTTCTCCTAGCTTAAACCGTTCCTTTGCAGTAACCGTTTTCATGTTTAGGTTTCACTCTGTTTTCTCCTATATGGATACATGTAGTTGGAACTCTAAATCAAACACGGTTTGTGCTATCTCTTTGAAACTTGGCACAATAATGTAATTCCAACTTCTATGGCTATGGTTTGTGTCCTCTGGAAGTAGCCCCAAGCAGAGACTGACGAGAATCACTTTCATTGAAAGGGGTTGCCAAGCTTCCAAAAACTACGAGTTTCCGGAAATCTCAGCAAACCTTTTTTCACCCAATCGTGATGATACTTGCAGGTAATGATCAGTACACCAGTCCCACTTGGCTCACCAAATTTCGTTTTTCTAGCTTAAACCGTTACTTTGCAGTAACCGTTTTCATGTTTAGGTTTCACTCTGTTTTCTCCTATATGGATACATGTAGTTGGAACTCTAAATCAAACACGGTTTGTGCTAGCTCTTTGAAACTTGGCACAATAATGTAGTTCCAAGTTGTATGGCAATGGTTTGTGTCCTATGGAAGTAGCCCCAAGCAGAGACTGACGAGAATCACTTTCATTGAAAGGGGTTGCCAAGCTTCCAAAAAACTACGAGTTTCCGGAAATCTCAGCAAACATTTTTTCACCCAATCGTGATGATACTTGCAGGTAATGATCAGTACACCAGTCCCACTTGGCTCACCAAATTTCGTTCTTCTAGGTTAAACCGTTCCTTTGCAGTAACTGTTTTCATGTTTAGGTTTCACTCTGTTTTCTCATATATGGATACATGTAGTTGGAACTGTAAATCAAACACGGTTTGTGCTAGCTCTTTGAAACTTGACACAATAATGTAGTTCCAAGTTCTATGGCTATGGTTTGTGTAATCTGGAAGTAGCCCCAAGCAGAGACTGACGAGAATCACTTTCATTGAAAGGGGTTGCCAAGCTTCCAAAAAACTACGAGTTTCCGGAAATCTCAGCAAACATTTTTTCACCCAATCTTGATGATACATCCATTTAATGATCAGTACACCAGTCCCAATTGGCTCACCAAATTTCGTTCTTCTAGGTTAAACCATTCCTTTGCAGTAACCGTTTTCATGTTTAGGTTTCACTCTGTTTTCTCCTATATGGATACATGTAGTTGGAACTCTAAATTAAACACGGTTTGTGCTAGGTCTTTGAAACTTGGCACAATAAGGTAGTTCCAAGTTCTATGGCAATGGTTTGTGTCCTATGGAAGTAGCCCCAAGCAGAGACTGACGAGAATCACTTTCATTGAAAGGGGTTGCCAAGCTTCCAAAAAACTACCAGTTTCCGGAAATCTCAGCAAACATTTTTTCACCCAATCGTGATGATACTTGCAGGTAATGATCAGTACACCAGTCCCACTTGGCTCACCAAATTTCGTTCTTCTAGCTTAAACCGTTCCTTTGCAGTAACCGTTTTCATGTTTAGGTTTCACTCTGTTTTCTCCTATATGGATACATGTAGTTGGAACTCTAAATCAAACACGGTTTGTGCTAGCTCTTTGAAACTTGGCACAATAATGTAGTTCCAAGTTCTATGGCTATGGTTTGTGTCCTCTGGAAGTAGCCCCAAGCAGAGACTGACGAGAATCACTTTCATTGAAAGGGGTTGCCAAGCTTCCAAAAAACTACGAGTTTCCGGAAATCTCAGCAAACATTTTTTCACCCAATCTTGATGATACATCCATTTAATGATCAGTACACCAGTCCCACTTGGCTCACCAAATTTCGTTCTTCTAGGTTAGACCGTTCCTTTGCAGTAACCGTTTTCATGTTTAGGTTTCACTCTGTTTTCTCCTATATGGATACATGTAGTTGGAACTCTAAATCAAACACGGTTTGTGCTAGGTCTTTGAAACTTGGCACAATAAGGTAGTTCCAAGTTCTATGGCAATGGTTTGTGTCCTATGGAAGTAGCCCCAAGCAGAGACTGACGAGAATCACTTTCATTGAAAGGGGTTGCCAAGCTTCCAAAAAACTACGAGTTTCCGGAAATCTCAGCAAACATTTTTTCACCCCAATCTTGATGATACTTGCAGGTAATGATCAGTACACCAGTCCCACTTGGCTCACCAAATTTCGTTCTTCTAGGTTAAACCGTTCCTTTGCAGTAACCGTTTTCATGTTTAGGTTTCACTCTGTTTTCTCCTATATGGATACATGTAGTTGGAACTGTAAATCAAACACGGTTTGTGGTATCTCTTTGAAACGTGGCACAATAATGTAGTTCCAAGTTCGATGGCTATGGTTTGTGTCCTCTGGAGGTAGCCCCAAGCAGAGACTGACGAGAATCACTTTCATTGAAAGGGGTTGCCAAGCTTCCAAAAAACTACGAGTTTCCGGAAATCTCAGCAAACATTTTTTCACCCAATCTTGATGATACATCCATTTAATGATCAGTACACCAGTCCCATTTGGCTCACCAAATTTCGTTCTTCTACCTTAAACCATTCCTTTGCAGAAACCGTTTTCATGTTTAGGTTTCACTCTGTTTTCTCCTATATGGATACATATAGTTGGAACTCTAAATCAAACACGGTTTGTGCTAGCTCTTTGAAACTTGGCACAATAATGTAGTTCCAAGTTCTATGGCAATGGTTTGTGTCCTATGGAAGTAGCCCCAAGCAGAGACTGACGAGAATCACTTTCATTGAAAGGGGTTGCCAAGCTTCCAAAAAACTACGAGTTTCCGGAAATCTCAGCAAACATTTTTTCACCCAATCGTGATGATACTTGCAGGTAATGATCAGTACACCAGTCCCACTTGGCTCACCAAATTTCGTTCTTCTAGCTTAAACCGTTCCTTTGCAGTAACCGTTTTCATGTTTAGGTTTCACTCTGTTTTCTCCTATATGGATACATGTAGTTGGAACTCTAACAAAAACAAACACGGTTTGTGCTATCTCTTTGAAACTTGGCACAATAATGTAGTTCCAACTTCTATGACTATGGTTTGTGTCCTCTGGAAGTAGCCCCAAGCAGAGACTGACGAGAATCACTTTCATTGAAAGGGGTTGCCAAGCTTCCAAAAAACTACGAGTTTCCGGAAATCTCAGCAAACCTTTTTTCACCCAATCGTGATGATACTTGCAGGTAATGATCAGTACACCAGTCCCACTTGGCTCACCAAATTTCGTTTTTCTAGCTTAAACCGTTACTTTGCAGTAACCGTTTTCATGTTTAGGTTTCACTCTGTTTTCTCCTATATGGATACATGTAGTTGGAACTCTAAATCAAACACGGTTTGTGCTAGCTCTTTGAAACTTGGCACAATAATGTAGTTCCAAGTTGTATGGCAATGGTTTGTGTCCTATGGAAGTAGCCCCAAGCAGAGACTGACGAGAATCACTTTCATTGAAAGGGGTTGCCAAGCTTCCAAAAAACTACCAGTTTCCGGAAATCTCAGCAAACATTTTTTCACCCAATCGTGATGATACTTGCAGGTAATGATCAGTACACCAGTCCCACTTGGCTCACCAAATTTCGTTCTTCTAGGTTAAACCGTTCCTTTGCAGTAACTGTTTTCATGTTTAGGTTTCACTCTGTTTTCTCATATATGGATACATGTATTTGGAAGTCTAAATCAAACACGGTTTGTGCTAGCTCTTTGAAACTTGACACAATAATGTAGTTCCAAGTTCTATGGCTATGGTTTGTGTAATCTGGAAGTAGCCCCAAGCAGAGACTGACGAGAATCACTTTCATTGAAAGGGGTTGCCAAGCTTCCAAAAAACTACGAGTTTCCGGAAATCTCAGCAAACATTTTTTCACCCAATCTTGATGATACATCCATTTAATGATCAGTACACCAGTCCCAATTGGCTCACCAAATTTCGTTCTTCTAGGTTAAACCATTCCTTTGCAGTAACCGTTTTCATGTTTAGGTTTCACTCTGTTTTCTCCTATATGGATACATGTAGTTGGAACTCTAAATTAAACACGGTTTGTGCTAGGTCTTTGAAACTTGGCACAATAAGGTAGTTCCAAGTTCTATGGCAATGGTTTGTGTCCTATGGAAGTAGCCCCAAGCAGAGACTGACGAGAATCACTTTCATTGAAAGGGGTTGCCAAGCTTCCAAAAAACTACCAGTTTCCGGAAATCTCAGCAAACATTTTTTCACCCAATCGTGATGATACTTGCAGGTAATGATCAGTACACCAGTCCCACTTGGCTCACCAAATTTCGTTCTTCTAGCTTAAACCGTTCCTTTGCAGTAACCGTTTTCATGTTTAGGTTTCACTCTGTTTTCTCCTATATGGATACATGTAGTTGGAACTCTAAATCAAACACGGTTTGTGCTAGCTCTTTGAAACTTGGCACAATAATGTAGTTCCAAGTTCTATGGCTATGGTTTGTGTCCTCTGGAAGTAGCCCCAAGCAGAGACTGACGAGAATCACTTTCATTGAAAGGGGTTGCCAAGCTTCCAAAAAACTACGAGTTTCCTGAAATCTCAGCAAACATTTTTTCACCCAATCGTGATGATACTTGCAGGTAATGATCAGTACACCAGTCCCACTTGGCTCACCAAATTTCGTTCTTCTAGCTTAAACCGTTCCTTTGCAGTAACCGTTTTCATGTTTAGGTTTCACTCTGTTTTCTCCTATATGGATACATGTATTTGGAAGTCTAAATCAAACACGGTTTGTGCTAGCTCTTTGAAACTTGGCACAATAATGTAGTTCCAAGTTCTATGGCTATGGTTTGTGTCCTCTGGAAGTAGCCCCAAGCAGAGACTGACGAGAATCACTTTCATTGAAAGGGGTTGCCAAGCTTCCAAAAAACTACGAGTTTCCGGAAAACTCAGCAAACATTTTTTCACCAATCTTGATGATACATCCATTTAATGATCAGTACACCAGTCCCACTTGGCTCACCAAATTTCGTTCTTCTAGGTTAAACCGTTCCTTTGCAGTAACCGTTTTCATGTTTAGGTTTCACTCTGTTTTCTCCTATATGGATACATGTAGTTGGAACTCTAAATCAAACACGGTTTGTGCTAGCTCTTGAAACTTGGCACAATAATGTAGTTCCAAGTTCTATGGCTATGGTTTGTGTCCTCTGGAAGTAGCCCCAAGCAGAGACTGACGAGAATCACTTTCATTGAAAGGGGTTGCCAAGCTTCCAAAAAACTACGAGTTTCCTGAAATCTCAGCAAACATTTTTTCACCCAATCTTGATGATACATCCATTTAATGATCAGTTCACCAGTTCCACTTGGCTCACCAAATTTGTTCTTCTAGGTTAAACCGTTCTTTGCAGTAACCGTTTTCATGTTTAGGTTTCACTCTGTTTTCTCCTATATGGATACATGTAGTTGGAACTCTAAATCAAACAAAGTTTGTGCTATCTCTTTGAAACTTGGCACAATAATGTAGTTCCAAGTTCTATGGCTATGGTTTGTGTCCTCTGGAAGTAGCCCCAAGCAGAGACTGACGAGAATCACTTTCATTGAAAGGGGTTGCCAACCTTCCAAAAAACTACGAGTTTCCTGAAATCTCAGCAAACATTTTTTCACCCAATCGTGATGATACTTGCAGGTAATGATCAGTACACCAGTCCCACTTGGCTCACCAAATTTCGTTCTTCTAGGTTAAACCGTTCCTTTGCAGTAACCGTTTTCATGTTTAGGTTTCACTCTGTTTTCTCCTATATGGATACATGTAGTTGGAACTGTAAATCAAACACGGTTTGTGCTAGCACTTTGAAACTTGGCACAATAATGTAGTTCCAAGTTCTATGGCTATGGATTGTGTCCTCTGGAAGTAGCCCCAAGCAGAGACTGACCAGAATCACTTTCATTGAAAGGGGTTGCCAAGCTTCCAAAAAACTACAAGTTTCCTGAAATCTCAGCAAACATTTTTTCACCCAATCGTGATGATACTTGCAGGTAATGATGAGTACACCAGTCCCACTTGGCTCACCAAATTTCGTTCTTCTAGGTTAAACCGTTCCTTTGCAGTAACCGTTTTCATGTTTAGGTTTCACTCTGTTTTCTCCTATATGGATACATGTAGTTGGAACTCTAAATCAAACACGGTTTGTGCTAGCTCTTTGAAACTTGGCACAATAATGTAGTTCCAAGTTCTATGGCTATGGTTTGTGTCCTCTGGAAGTAGCCCCAAGCAGAGACTGACGAGAATCACTTTCATTGAAAGGGGTTGCCAAGCTTCCAAAAAAACTACGAGTTTCCGGAAATCTCAGCAAACATTTTTTCACCCAATCTTGATGATACATCCATTTAATGATCAGTACACCAGACCCACTTGGCTCACCAAATTTCGTTCTTCTAGGTTAAACCGTTCCTTTGCAGTAACCGTTTTCATGTTTAGGTTTCACTCTGTTTTCTCCTATATGGATACATGTAGTTGGAACTCTAAATCAAACACGGTTTGTGCTAGGTCTTTGAAACTTGGCACAATAAGGTAGTTCCAAGTTCTATGGCAATGGTTTGTGTCCTATGGAAGTAGCCCCAAGCAGAGACTGACGAGAATCACTTTCATTGAAAGGGGTTGCCAAGCTTCCAAAAAACTACCAGTTTCCGGAAATCTCAGCAAACATTTTTTTTACCCAATCGTGATGATACTTGCAGGTAATGATCAGTACACCAGTCCCACTTGGCTCACCAAATTTCGTTCTTCTAGGTTAAACCGTTCCTTTGCAGTAACCGTTTTCATGTTTAGGTTTCACTCTGTTTTCTCCTATATGGATACATGTAGTTGGAACTGTAAATCAAACACGGTTTGTGGTATCTCTTTGAAACGTGGCACAATAATGTAGTTCCAAGTTCGATGGCTATGGTTTGTGTCCTCTGGAGGTAGCCCCAAGCAGAGACTGACGAGAATCACTTTCATTGAAAGGGGTTGCCAAGCTTCCAAAAAACTACGAGTTTCCGGAAATCTCAGCAAACATTTTTTCACCCAATCTTGATGATACATCCATTTAATGATCAGTACACCAGTCCCACTTGGCTCACCAAATTTCGTTCTTCTAGGTTAAACCGTTCCTTTGCAGTAACCGTTTTCATGTTTAGGTTTCACTCTGTTTTCTCCTATATGGATACATATAGTTGGAACTCTAAATCAAACAAGGTTTGTGCTATCTCTTTAAAACTTGGCACAATAATGTAATTCCAAGTTCTATGGCTATGGTTTGTGTCCTCTGGAAGTATCCCCAAGCAGAGACTGACGAGAATCACTTTCATTGAAAGGGGTTGCCAAGCTTCCAAAAAACTACGAGTTTCCGGAAATCTCAGCAAACATTTTTTCACCCAATCGTGATGATACTTGCAGGTAATTATCAGTACACCAGTCCCACTTGGCTCACCAAATTTCGTTCTTCTAGGTTAAACCGTTCCTTTGCAGTAACCGTTTTCATGTTTAGGTTTCACTCTGTTTTCTCCTATATGGATACATGTATTTGGAACTCTAAATCAAACACGGATTGTGCTATCTCTTTGAAACTTGGCACAATAATGTAGTTCCAAGTTCTATGGCTATGGTTTGTGTCCTCTGGAAGTAACCCCAAGCAGAGACTGACGAGAATCACTTTCATTGAAAGGGGTTGCCAAGCTTCCAAAAAACTACGAGTTTCCGGAAATCTCAGCAAACATTTTTTCACCCAATCGTGATGATACTTGCAGGTAATGATCAGTACACCAGTCCCACTTGGCTCACCAAATTTCGTTCTTCTAGCTTAAACCATTCCTTTGCAGTAACCGTTTTCATGTTTAGGTTTCACTCTGTTTTCTCCTATATGGATACATATAGTTGGAAATCTAAATCAAACACGGTTTGTTCTAGCTCTTTGAAAACTTGGCACTATAATGTAGTTCCAAGTTCTATGGCTATGGTTTGTGTCCTCTGGAAGTAGCCCCAAGCAGAGACTGACGAGAATCACTTTCATTGAAAGGGGTTGCCAAGCTTCCAAAAAACTACGAGTTTCCGGAAATCTCAGGAAACATTTTTTCACCCAATCGTGATGATACTTGCAGGTAATGATCAGTACACCAGTCCCACTTGGCTCACCAAATTTCGTTCTTCTAGCTTAAACCGTTCCTTTGCAGTAACCGTTTTCATGTTTAGGTTTCACTCTGTTTTCTCCTATATGGATACATGTAGTTGGAAGTCTAAATCAAACACGGTTTGTGCTAGCTCTTTGAAACTTGGCACAATAATGTAGTTCCAAGTTCTATGGCTATGGTTTGTGTCCTCTGGAAGTAGCCCCAAGCAGAGACTGACGAGAATCACTTTCATTGAAAGGGGTTGCCAAGCTTCCAAAAAACTACGAGTTTCCGGATATCTCAGCAAACATTTTTTCACCCAATCGTGATGATACTTGCAGGTAATGATCAGTACACCAGTCCCACTTGGCTCACCAAATTTCGTTCTTCTAGCTTAAACCGTTCCTTTGCAGTAACCGTTTTCATGTTTAGGTTTCACTCTGTTTTCTCCTATATGGATACATGTAGTTGGAACTCTAAATCAAACACGGTTTGTGCTAGCTCTTTGAAACTTGGCACAATAATGTAGTTCCAAGTTCTATGGCTATGGTTTGTGTCCTCTGGAAGTAGCCCCAAGCAGAGACTGACGAGAATCACTTTCATTGAAAGGGGTTGCAAAGCTTCCAAAAAACTACGAGTTTCCGGAAATCTCAGCAAACATTTTTTCACACAATCGTGATGATACTTGCAGGAAATGATCAGTACACCAGTCCCACTTGGCTCACCAAATTTCGTTCTTCTAGGTTAAACCGTTCCTTTGCAGTAACCGTTTTCATGTTTAGGTTTCACTCTGTTTTCTCCTATATGGATACATGTATTTGGAAGTCTAAATCAAACACGGTTTGTGCTAGCTCTTTGAAACTTGGCACAATAATGTAGTTCCAAGTTCTATGGCTATGGTTTGTGTCCTATGGAAGTAGCCCCAAGCAGAGACTGACGAGAATCACTTTCATTGAAAGGGTTTGCCAAGCTTCCAAAAAACTACGAGTTTCCTGAAATCTCAGCAAACATTTTTTCACCCAATCTTGATGATACTTCCATTTAATGATCAGTACACCATTCCCACTAGGCTCACCAAATTTCGTTCTTCTAGGTTAAACCGTTCCTTTGCAGTAACCGTTTTCATGTTTAGGTTTCACTCTGTTTTCTCCTATATGGATACATGTAGTTGGAACTCTAAATCAAACACGGTTTGTGCTAGCTCTTTGAAACTTGGCACAATAATGTAGTTCCAAGTTCTATGGCTATGGTTTGTGTCCTATGGAAGTAGCCCCAAGCAGAGACTGACGAGAATCACTTTCATTGAAAGGGGTTGCCAAGCTTCCAAAAAACTACGAGTTTCCTGAATTCTCAGCAAACATTTTTTCACCCAATCTTGATGATACTTGCAGGTAATGATCAGTACACCAGTCCCACTTGGCTCACCAAATTTCGTTCTTCTAGGTTAAACCGTTCCTTTGCAGTAACCCTTTTCATGTTTAGGTTTCACTCTGTTTTTTCGTATATGGATACTTGTAGTTGGAACTCTAAATCAAACACGGTTTGTGGTAGCTCTTTGAAACTTGGCACAATAATGTAGTTCCAAGTTCTATGGTTATGGTTTGTGTCCTATGGAAGTAGCCCCAAGCAGAGACTGACGAGAATCACTTTCATTGAAAGGGGTTGCCAAGCTTCCAAAAATCTACGAGTTTCCTGAAATCTCAGCAAACATTTTTTCACCCAATCTTGATGATACATCCATTTAATGATCAGTACACCAATCCCACTTGGCTCACCAAATTTCGTTCTTCTAGGTTAAACCGTTCCTTTGCAGTAACCGTTTTCATGTTTAGGTTTCACTCTGTTTTTCTCTTATATGGATACATGTAGTTGGAACTCTAAATCAAACACGGTTTGTGCTAGCTCTTTGAAACTTGGCACAATAATGTAGTTCCAAGTTCTATGGCTATGGTTGGTGTCCTATGGAAGTAGCCCCAAGCAGAGACTGACGAGAATCACTTTCATTGAAAGTGTTGCCAAGCTTCCAAAAAACTGCGAGTTTCCTGAAATCTCAGCAAACATTTTTTCACCCAATCTTGATGATACTTGCAGGTAATGATCAGTACACCAGTCCCACTTGGCTCACCAAATTTCGTTCTTCTAGGTTAAACCGTTCCTTTGCAGTAACCGTTTTCATGTTTAGGTTTCACTCTGTTTTCTCCTATATGGATACATGTAGTTGGCACTCTAAATCAAACACGGTTTTTGCTAGCTCTTTGAAACTTGGCACAATAATGTAGTTCCAAGTTCTATGGCTATGGTTTGTGTCCTATGGAAGTAGCCCCAAGCAGAGACTGACGAGAATCACTTTCATTGAAAGGGGTTGCCAAGCTTCCAAAAAACTGCGAGTTTCCTGAAATCTCAGCAAACATTTTTCACCCAATCTTGATGATACATCCATTTAATGATCAGTACACCAATCCCACTTGGCTCGCCAAATTTCGTTCTTCTAGGTTAAACCGTTCCTTTGCAGTAACCGTTTTCATGTTTAGGTTTCACTCTGTTTTCTCCTATATGGATAAATGTAGTTGGAACTCTAAATCAAACATGGTTTTTGCTAGCTATTTGAATCTTGGCACAATAATGTAGTTCCACGTTCTATGGCTATGGTTTGTGTCCTATGGAAGTAGCCCCAAGCAGAGACTGACGAGAATCACTTTCATTGAAAGGGGTTGCCAAGCTTCCAAAAAACTACGAGTTTCCTGAATTCTCAGCAAACATTTTTTCACCCAATCTTGATGATACTTGCAGGTAATGATCAGTACACCAGTCCCACTTGGCTCACCAAATTTCGTTCTTCTAGGTTAAACCGTTCCTTTGCAGTAACCGTTTTCATGTTTAGGTTTCACTCTGTTTTCTCCTATAAGGATACATGTATTTAGAACTCTAAATCAAACACGGTTTGTGCTAGTTCTTTGAAACTTGGCAAAATAATGTAGTTCTAAGTTCTATGGCTATGGTTTGTGTCCTATGGAAGTAGCCCCAAGCAGAGACTGACGAGAATCACTTTCATTGAAAGGGCTTGCCAAGCTTCCAAAAAACTACGAGTTTCCTGAATTCTCAGCAAACATTTTTTCACCCAATCTTGATGATACTTGCAGGTAATGATCAGTACACCAGTCCCACTTGGCTCACCAAATTTCGTTCTTCTAGGTTAAACCGTTCCTTTGCAGTAACCCTTTTCATGTTTAGGTTTCACTCTGTTTTTTCGTATATGGATACATGTAGTTGGAACTCTAAATCAAACACGGTTTGTGCTAGCTCTTTGAAACTTGGCACAATAATGTAGTTCCAAGTTCTATGGTTATGGTTTGTGTCCTATGGAAGTAGCCCCAAGCAGAGACTGACGAGAATCACTTTCATTGAAAGGGGTTGCCAAGCTTCTAAAAATCTACGAGTTTCCTGAAATCTCAGCAAACATTTTTTCACCCAATCTTGATGATACTTGCAGGTAATGATCAGTACACCACTCCCACTTGGCTCACCAAATTTCGTTCTTCTAGGTTAAACCGTTCCTTTGCAGTAACCGTTTTCATGTTTAGGTTTCACTCTGTTTTCTCCTATATGGATACATGTAGTTGGCACTCTAAATCAAACACGGTTTGTGCTAGCTCTTTGAAACTTGGCAAAATAATGTAGTTCCAAGTTCTATGGCTATGGTTTGTGTCCTATGGAAGTAGCCCCAAGCAGAGACTGACGAGAATCACTTTCATTGAAAGTGTTACCAAGCTTCCAAAAAACTGCGAGTTTCCTGAAATCTCAGCAAATATTTTTTCACCCAATCTTGATGATACTTGCAGGTAATGATCAGTACACCAGTCCCACTTGGCTCACCAAATTTCGTTCTTCTAGGTTAAACCGTTCCTTTGCAGTAACCGTTTTCATGTTTAGGTTTCACTCTGTTTTCTCCTATATGGATACATGTAGTTGGCACTCTAAATCAAACACGGTTTGTGCTAGCTCTTTGAAACTTGGCACAATAATGTAGTTCCAAGTTCTATGGCTATGGTTTGTGTCCTATGGATGTAGCCCCAAGCAGAGACTGACGAGAATCACTTTCATTGAAAGGGCTTGCCAAGCTTCCAAAAAACTACTAGTTTCCTGAAATCTCAGCAAACATTTTTTCACCCAATCTTGATGATACATCCATTTAATGATCAGTACACCAGTCCCACTTGGCTCACCAAATTTCGTTCTTCTAGGTTAAACCGTTCCTTTGCAGTAACCGTTTTCATGTTTAGGTTTCACTCTGTTTTCTCCTATATGGATACATGTAGTTGGAACTCTAAATCAAACACGGTTTGTGCTAGCTATTTGAATCTTGGCACAATAATGTAGTTCCAAGTTGTATGGCAATGGTTTGTGTCCTATGGAAGTAGCCCCAAGCAGAGACTGACGAGAATCACTTTCATTGAAAGGGGTTGCCAAGCTTCCAAAAAACTACCAGTTTCCGGAAATCTCAGCAAACATTTTTTCACCCAATCGTGATGATACTTGCAGGTAATGATCAGTACACCAGTCCCACTTGGCTCACCAAATTTCGTTCTTCTAGGTTAAACCGTTCCTTTGCAGTAACTGTTTTCATGTTTAGGTGTCACTCTGTTTTCTCATATATGGATACATGTATTTGGAAGTCTAAATCAAACACGGTTTGTGCTAGCTCTTTGAAACTTGACACAATAATGTAGTTCCAAGTTCTATGGCTATGGTTTGTGTCCTCTGGAAGTAGCCCCAAGCAGAGACTGACGAGAATCACTTTCATTGAAAGGGGTTGCCAAGCTTCCAAAAACTACGAGTTTCCGGAAATCTCAGCAAACATTTTTTCACCCAATCTTGATGATACATCCATTTAATGATCAGTACACCAGTCCCAATTGGCTCACCAAATTTCGTTCTTCTAGGTTAAACCATTCCTTTGCAGTAACCGTTTTCATGTTTAGGTTTCACTCTGTTTTCTCCTATATGGATACATGTAGTTGGAACTCTAAATTAAACACGGTTTGTGCTAGGTCTTTGAAACTTGGCACAATAAGGTAGTTCCAAGTTCTATGGCAATGGTTTGTGTCCTATGGAAGTAGCCCCAAGCAGAGACTGACGAGAATCACTTTCATTGAAAGGGGTTGCCAAGCTTCCAAAAAACTACCAGTTTCCGGAAATCTCAGCAAACATTTTTTCACCCAATCGTGATGATACTTGCAGGTAATGATGAGTACACCAGTCCCACTTGGCTCACCAAATTTCGTTCTTCTAGGTTAAACCGTTCCTTTGCAGTAACCGTTTTCATGTTTAGGTTTCACTCTGTTTTCTCCTATATGGATACATGTAGTTGGAACTCTAAATCAAACACGGTTTGTGCTAGCTCTTTGAAACTTGGCACAATAATGTAGTTCCAAGTTCTATGGCTATGGTTTGTGTCCTCTGGAAGTAGCCCCAAGCAGAGACTGACGAGAATCACTTTCATTGAAAGGGGTTGCCAAGCTTCCAAAAAACTACGAGTTTCCTGAAATCTCAGCAAACATTTTTTCACCCAATCGTGATGATACTTGCAGGTAATGATCAGTACACCAGTCCCACTTGGCTCACCAAATTTCGTTCTTCTAGCTTAAACCGTTCCTTTGCAGTAACCGTTTTCATGTTTAGGTTTCACTCTGTTTTCTCCTATATGGATACATGTATTTGGAAGTCTAAATCAAACACGGTTTGTGCTAGCTCTTTGAAACTTGGCACAATAATGTAGTTCCAAGTTCTATGGCTATGGTTTGTGTCCTCTGGAAGTAGCCCCAAGCAGAGACTGACGAGAATCACTTTCATTGAAAGGGGTTGCCAAGCTTCCAAAAAACTACGAGTTTCCGGAAAACTCAGCAAACATTTTTTCACCCAATCTTGATGATACATCCATTTAATGATCAGTACACCAGTCCCACTTGGCTCACCAAATTTCGTTCTTCTAGGTTAAACCGTTCCTTTGCAGTAACCGTTTTCATGTTTAGGTTTCACTCTGTTTTCTCCTATATGGATACATGTAGTTGGAACTCTAAATCAAACACGGTTTGTGCTAGCTCTTTGAAACTTGGCACAATAATGTAGTTCCAAGTTCTATGGCTATGGTTTGTGTCCTCTGGAAGTAGCCCCAAGCAGAGACTGACGAGAATCACTTTCATTGAAAGGGGTTGCCAAGCTTCCAAAAAACTACGAGTTTCCTGAAATCTCAGCAAACATTTTTTCACCCAATCTTGATGATACATCCATTTAATGATCAGTTCACCAGTTCCACTTGGCTCACCAAATTTGTTCTTCTAGGTTAAACCGTTCTTTGCAGTAACCGTTTTCATGTTTAGGTTTCACTCTGTTTTCTCCTATATGGATACATGTAGTTGGAACTCTAAATCAAACAAAGTTTGTGCTATCTCTTTGAAACTTGGCACAATAATGTAGTTCCAAGTTCTATGGCTATGGTTTGTGTCCTCTGGAAGTAGCCCCAAGCAGAGACTGACGAGAATCACTTTCATTGAAAGGGGTTGCCAACCTTCCAAAAAACTACGAGTTTCCTGAAATCTCAGCAAACATTTTTTCACCCAATCGTGATGATACTTGCAGGTAATGATCAGTACACCAGTCCCACTTGGCTCACCAAATTTCGTTCTTCTAGGTTAAACCGTTCCTTTGCAGTAACCGTTTTCATGTTTAGGTTTCACTCTGTTTTCTCCTATATGGATACATGTAGTTGGAACTGTAAATCAAACACGGTTTGTGCTAGCACTTTGAAACTTGGCACAATAATGTAGTTCCAAGTTCTATGGCTATGGATTGTGTCCTCTGGAAGTAGCCCCAAGCAGAGACTGACCAGAATCACTTTCATTGAAAGGGGTTGCCAAGCTTCCAAAAAACTACAAGTTTCCTGAAATCTCAGCAAACATTTTTTCACCCAATCGTGATGATACTTGCAGGTAATGATGAGTACACCAGTCCCACTTGGCTCACCAAATTTCGTTCTTCTAGGTTAATCCGTTCCTTTGCAGTAACCGTTTTCATGTTTAGGTTTCACTCTGTTTTCTCCTATATGGATACATGTAGTTGGAACTCTAAATCAAACACGGTTTGTGCTAGCTCTTTGAAACTTGGCACAATAATGTAGTTCCAAGTTCTATGGCTATGGTTTGTGTCCTCTGGAAGTAGCCCCAAGCAGAGACTGACGAGAATCACTTTCATTGAAAGGGGTTGCCAAGCTTCCAAAAAACTACGAGTTTCCGGAAATCTCAGCAAACATTTTTTCACCCAATCGTGATGATACTTGCAGGTAATGATCAGTACACCAGTCCCACTTGGCTCACCAAATTTCGTTCTTCTAGCTTAAACCATTCCTTTGTAGTAACCGTTTTCATGTTTAGGTTTCACTCTGTTTTCTCCTATATGGATACATATAGTTGGAAATCTAAATCAAACACGGTTTGTTCTAGCTCTTTGAAACTTGGCACTATAATGTAGTTCCAAGTTCTATGGCTATGGTTTGTGTCCTCTGGAAGTAGCCCCAAGCAGAGACTGACGAGAATCACTTTCATTGAAAGGGGTTGCCAAGCTTCCAAAAAACTACGAGTTTCCGGAAATCTCAGGAAACATTTTTTCACCCAATCGTGATGATACTTGCAGGTAATGATCAGTACACCAGTCCCACTTGGCTCACCAAATTTCGTTCTTCTAGCTTAAACCGTTCCTTTGCAGTAACCGTTTTCATGTTTAGGTTTCACTCTGTT
Source organism: Urocitellus parryii (assembly GCF_045843805.1). Lineage (NCBI taxonomy): Eukaryota > Metazoa > Chordata > Mammalia > Rodentia > Sciuridae > Urocitellus > Urocitellus parryii. The sequence goes on from NW_027554215.1 coordinate 46,132, forward strand.
TTCTCCTATATGGATACATGTAGTTGGAACTCTAAATCAAACACGGTTTGTGCTAGCTCTTTGAAACTTGGCACAATAATGTAGTTCCAAGTTCTATGGCTATGGTTTGTGTCCTCTGGAAGTAGCCCCAAGCAGAGACTGACGAGAATCACTTTCATTGAAAGGGGTTGCCAAGCTTCCAAAAAACTACGAGTTTCCTGAAATCTCAGCAAACATTTTTTCACCCAATCTTGATGATACATCCATTTAATGATCAGTTCACCAGTTCCACTTGGCTCACCAAATTTGTTCTTCTAGGTTAAACCGTTCTTTGCAGTAACCGTTTTCATGTTTAGGTTTCACTCTGTTTTCTCCTATATGGATACATGTAGTTGGAACTCTAAATCAAACAAAGTTTGTGCTATCTCTTTGAAACTTGGCACAATAATGTAGTTCCAAGTTCTATGGCTATGGTTTGTGTCCTCTGGAAGTAGCCCCAAGCAGAGACTGACGAGAATCACTTTCATTGAAAGGGGTTGCCAACCTTCCAAAAAACTACGAGTTTCCTGAAATCTCAGCAAACATTTTTTCACCCAATCGTGATGATACTTGCAGGTAATGATCAGTACACCAGTCCCACTTGGCTCACCAAATTTCGTTCTTCTAGGTTAAACCGTTCCTTTGCAGTAACCGTTTTCATGTTTAGGTTTCACTCTGTTTTCTCCTATATGGATACATGTAGTTGGAACTGTAAATCAAACACGGTTTGTGCTAGCACTTTGAAACTTGGCACAATAATGTAGTTCCAAGTTCTATGGCTATGGATTGTGTCCTCTGGAAGTAGCCCCAAGCAGAGACTGACCAGAATCACTTTCATTGAAAGGGGTTGCCAAGCTTCCAAAAAACTACAAGTTTCCTGAAATCTCAGCAAACATTTTTTCACCCAATCGTGATGATACTTGCAGGTAATGATGAGTACACCAGTCCCACTTGGCTCACCAAATTTCGTTCTTCTAGGTTAATCCGTTCCTTTGCAGTAACCGTTTTCATGTTTAGGTTTCACTCTGTTTTCTCCTATATGGATACATGTAGTTGGAACTCTAAATCAAACACGGTTTGTGCTAGCTCTTTGAAACTTGGCACAATAATGTAGTTCCAAGTTCTATGGCTATGGTTTGTGTCCTCTGGAAGTAGCCCCAAGCAGAGACTGACGAGAATCACTTTCATTGAAAGGGGTTGCCAAGCTTCCAAAAAACTACGAGTTTCCGGAAATCTCAGCAAACATTTTTTCACCCAATCGTGATGATACTTGCAGGTAATGATCAGTACACCAGTCCCACTTGGCTCACCAAATTTCGTTCTTCTAGCTTAAACCATTCCTTTGTAGTAACCGTTTTCATGTTTAGGTTTCACTCTGTTTTCTCCTATATGGATACATATAGTTGGAAATCTAAATCAAACACGGTTTGTTCTAGCTCTTTGAAACTTGGCACTATAATGTAGTTCCAAGTTCTATGGCTATGGTTTGTGTCCTCTGGAAGTAGCCCCAAGCAGAGACTGACGAGAATCACTTTCATTGAAAGGGGTTGCCAAGCTTCCAAAAAACTACGAGTTTCCGGAAATCTCAGGAAACATTTTTTCACCCAATCGTGATGATACTTGCAGGTAATGATCAGTACACCAGTCCCACTTGGCTCACCAAATTTCGTTCTTCTAGCTTAAACCGTTCCTTTGCAGTAACCGTTTTCATGTTTAGGTTTCACTCTGTTTTCTCCTATATGGATACATGTAGTTGGAACTCTAAATCAAACACGGTTTGTGCTAGCTCTTTGAAACTTGGCACAATAATGTAGTTCCAAGTTCTATGGCTATGGTTTGTGTCCTCTGGAAGTAGCCCCAAGCAGAGACTGACGAGAATCACTTTCATTGAAAGGGGTTGCCAAGCTTCCAAAAAACTACGAGTTTCCGGATATCTCAGCAAACATTTTTTCACCCAATCGTGATGATACTTGCAGGTAATGATCAGTACACCAGTCCCACTTGGCTCACCAAATTTCGTTCTTCTAGCTTAAACCGTTCCTTTGCAGTAACCGTTTTCATGTTTAGGTTTCACTCTGTTTTTCTCCTATATGGATACATGTAGTTGGAACTCTAAATCAAACACGGTTTGTGCTAGCTCTTGAAACTTGGCACAATAATGTAGTTCCAAGTTCTATGGCTATGGTTTGTGTCCTCTGGAAGTAGCCCCAAGCAGAGACTGACGAGAATCACTTTCATTGAAAGGGGTTGCCAAGCTTCCAAAAAACTACGAGTTTCCGGAAATCTCAGCAAACATTTTTTCACACAATCGTGATGATACTTGCAGGAAATGATCAGTACACCAGTCCCACTTGGCTCACCAAATTTCGTTCTTCTAGGTTAAAACCTTCCTTTGCAGTAACCGTTTTCATGTTTAGGTTTCACTCTGTTTTCTCCTATATGGATACATGTATTTGGAAGTCTAAATCAAACACGGTTTGTGCTAGCTCTTTGAAACTTGGCACAATAATGTAGTTCCAAGTTCTATGGCTATGGTTTGTGTCCTATGGAAGTAGCCCCAAGCAGAGACTGACGAGAATCACTTTCATTGAAAGGGGTTGCCAACCTTCCAAAAAACTACGAGTTTCCTGAAATCTCAGCAAACATTTTTTCACCCAATCTTGATGATACTTCCATTTAATGATCAGTACACCATTCCCACTAGGCTCACCAAATTTCGTTCTTCTAGGTTAAACCGTTCCTTTGCAGTAACCGTTTTCATGTTTAGGTTTCACTCTGTATTCTCCTATATGGATACATGTAGTTGGAACTCTAAATCAAACACGGTTTGTGCTAGCTCTTTGAAACTTGGCACAATAATGTAGTTCCAAGTTCTATGGCTATGGTTTGTGTCCTATGGAAGTAGCCCCAAGCAGAGACTGACGAGAATCACTTTCATTGAAAGGGGTTGCCAAGCTTCCAAAAAACTACGAGTTTCCTGAATTCTCAGCAAACATTTTTTCACCCAATCTTGATGATACTTGCAGGTAATGATCAGTACACCAGTCCCACTTGGCTCACCAAATTTCGTTCTTCTAGGTTAAACCGTTCCTTTGCAGTAACCCTTTTCATGTTTAGGTTTCACTCTGTTTTTTCGTATATGGATACTTGTAGTTGGAACTCTAAATCAAACACGGTTTGTGGTAGCTCTTTGAAACTTGGCACAATAATGTAGTTCCAAGTTCTATGGTTATGGTTTGTGTCCTATGGAAGTAGCCCCAAGCAGAGACTGACGAGAATCACTTTCATTGAAAGGGGTTGCCAAGCTTCCAAAAATCTACGAGTTTCCTGAAATCTCAGCAAACATTTTTTCACCCAATCTTGATGATACATCCATTTAATGATCAGTACACCAATCCCACTTGGCTCACCAAATTTCGTTCTTCTAGGTTAAACCGTTCCTTTGCAGTAACCGTTTTCATGTTTAGGTTTCACTCTGTTTTCTCTTATATGGATACATGTAGTTGGAACTCTAAATCAAACACGGTTTGTGCTAGCTCTTTGAAACTTGGCACAATAATGTAGTTCCAAGTTCTATGGCTATGGTTGGTGTCCTATGGAAGTAGCCCCAAGCAGAGACTGACGAGAATCACTTTCATTGAAAGTGTTGCCAAGCTTCCAAAAAACTGCGAGTTTCCTGAAATCTCAGCAAACATTTTTTCACCCAATCTTGATGATACTTGCAGGTAATGATCAGTACACCAGTCCCACTTGGCTCACCAAATTTCGTTCTTCTAGGTTAAACCGTTCCTTTGCAGTAACCGTTTTCATGTTTAGGTTTCACTCTGTTTTCTCCTATATGGATACATGTAGTTGGCACTCTAAATCAAACACGGTTTTTGCTAGCTCTTTGAAACTTGGCACAATAATGTAGTTCCAAGTTCTATGGCTATGGTTTGTGTCCTATGGAAGTAGCCCCAAGCAGAGACTGACGAGAATCACTTTCATTGAAAGGGGTTGCCAAGCTTCCAAAAAACTGCGAGTTTCCTGAAATCTCAGCAAACATTTTTTCACCCAATCTTGATGATACATCCATTTAATGATCAGTACACCAATCCCACTTGGCTCGCCAAATTTCGTTCTTCTAGGTTAAACCGTTCCTTTGCAGTAACCGTTTTCATGTTTAGGTTTCACTCTGTTTTCTCCTATATGGATAAATGTAGTTGGAACTCTAAATCAAACATGGTTTTTGCTAGCTATTTGAATCTTGGCACAATAATGTAGTTCCACGTTCTATGGCTATGGTTTGTGTCCTATGGAAGTAGCCCCAAGCAGAGACTGACGAGAATCACTTTCATTGAAAGGGCTTGCCAAGCTTCCAAAAAACTACGAGTTTCCTGAATTCTCAGCAAACATTTTTTCACCCAATCTTGATGATACTTGCAGGTAATGATCAGTACACCAGTCCCACTTGGCTCACCAAATTTCGTTCTTCTAGGTTAAACCGTTCCTTTGCAGTAACCCTTTTCATGTTTAGGTTTCACTCTGTTTTTTCGTATATGGATACATGTAGTTGGAACTCTAAATCAAACACGGTTTGTGCTAGCTCTTTGAAACTTGGCACAATAATGTAGTTCCAAGTTCTATGGTTATATTTTGTGTCCTATGGAAGTAGCCCCAAGCAGAGACTGACGAGAATCACTTTCATTGAAAGGGGTTGCCAAGCTTCTAAAAATCTACGAGTTTCCTGAAATCTCAGCAAACATTTTTTCACCCAATCTTGATGATACTTGCAGGTAATGATCAGTACACCACTCCCACTTGGCTCACCAAATTTCGTTCTTCTAGGTTAAACCGTTCCTTTGCAGTAACCGTTTTCATGTTTAGGTTTCACTCTGTTTTCTCCTATATGGATACATGTAGTTGGCACTCTAAATCAAACACGGTTTGTGCTAGCTCTTTGAAACTTGGCAAAATAATGTAGTTCCAAGTTCTATGGCTATGGTTTGTGTCCTATGGAAGTAGCCCCAAGCAGAGACTGACGAGAATCACTTTCATTGAAAGTGTTACCAAGCTTCCAAAAAACTGCGAGTTTCCTGAAATCTCAGCAAATATTTTTTCACCCAATCTTGATGATACTTGCAGGTAATGATCAGTACACCAGTCCCACTTGGCTCACCAAATTTCGTTCTTCTAGGTTAAACCGTTCCTTTGCAGTAACCGTTTTCATGTTTAGGTTTCACTCTGTTTTCTCCTATATGGATACATGTAGTTGGCACTCTAAATCAAACACGGTTTGTGCTAGCTCTTTGAAACTTGGCACAATAATGTAGTTCCAAGTTCTATGGCTATGGTTTGTGTCCTATGGATGTAGCCCCAAGCAGAGACTGACGAGAATCACTTTCATTGAAAGGGCTTGCCAAGCTTCCAAAAAACTACTAGTTTCCTGAAATCTCAGCAAACATTTTTTCACCCAATCTTGATGATACATCCATTTAATGATCAGTACACGAATCCCACTTGGCTCGCCAAATTTCGTTCTTCTAGGTTAAACCGTTGCTTTTTCAGTAACCGTTTTCATGTTTAGGTTTCACTCTGTTTTCTCCTATATGGATACATGTAGTTGGAACTCTAAATCAAACACGGTTTGTGCTAGCTATTTGAATCTTGGCACAATAATGTAGTTCCACGTTCTATGGCTATGATTTGTGTCCTATGGAAGTAGCCCCAAGCAGAGACTGACGAGAATCACTTTCATTGAAAGGGGTTGCCAAGCTTCCAAAAAACTACGAGTTTCCTGAATTCTCAGCAAACATTTTTTCACCCAATCTTGATGATACTTGCAGGTAATGATCAGTACACCAGTCCCACTTGGCTCACCAAATTTCGTTCTTCTAGGTTAAACCGTTCCTTTGCAGTAACCGTTTTCATGTTTAGGTTTCACTCTGTTTTCTCCTATAAGGATACATGTATTTAGAACTCTAAATCAAACACGGTTTGTGCTAGTTCTTTGAAACTTGGCAAAATAATGTAGTTCTAAGTTCTATGGCTATGGTTTGTGTCCTATGGAAGTAGCCCCAAGCAGAGACTGACGAGAATCACTTTCATTGAAAGGGGTTGCCAAGCTTCCAAAAAACTACGAGTTTCCTGAATTCTCAGCAAACATTTTTTCACCCAATCTTGATGATACTTGCAGGTAATGATCAGTACACCAGTCCCACTTGGCTCACCAAATTTCGTTCTTCTAGGTTAAACCGTTCCTTTGCAGTAACCCTTTTCATGTTTAGGTTTCACTCTGTTTTTTCGTATATGGATACTTGTAGTTGGAACTCTAAATCAAACACGGTTTGTGGTAGCTCTTTGAAACTTGGCACAATAATGTAGTTCCAAGTTCTATGGTTATGGTTTGTGTCCTATGGAAGTAGCCCCAAGCAGAGACTGACGAGAATCACTTTCATTGAAAGGGGTTGCCAAGCTTCCAAAAATCTACGAGTTTCCTGAAATCTCAGCAAACATTTTTTCACCCAATCTTGATGATACATCCATTTAATGATCAGTACACCAATCCCACTTGGCTCACCAAATTTCGTTCTTCTAGGTTAAACCGTTCCTTTGCAGTAACCGTTTTCATGTTTAGGTTTCACTCTGTTTTCTCTTATATGGATACATGTAGTTGGAACTCTAAATCAAACACGGTTTGTGCTAGCTCTTTGAAACTTGGCACAATAATGTAGTTCCAAGATCTATGGCTATGGTTGGTGTCCTATGGAAGTAGCCCCAAGCAGAGACTGACGAGAATCACTTTCATTGAAAGTGTTGCCAAGCTTCCAAAAAACTGCGAGTTTCCTGAAATCTCAGCAAACATTTTTTCACCCAATCTTGATGATACTTGCAGGTAATGATCAGTACACCAGTCCCACTTGGCTCACCAAATTTCGTTCTTCTAGGTTAAACCGTTCCTTTGCAGTAACCGTTTTCATGTTTAGGTTTCACTCTGTTTTCTCCTATATGGATATATGTAGTTGGCACTCTAAATCAAACACGGTTTTTGCTAGCTCTTTCAAACTTGGCACAATAATGTAGTTCCAAGTTCTATGGCTATGGTTTGTGTCCTATGGAAGTAGCCCCAAGCAGAGACTGACGAGAATCACTTTCATTGAAAGGGGTTGCCAAGCTTCCAAAAAACTGCGAGTTTCCTGAAATCTCAGCAAACATTTTTTCACCCAATCTTGATGATACATCCATTTAATGATCAGTACACCAATCCCACTTGGCTCGCCAAATTTCGTTCTTCTAGGTTAAACCGTTCCTTTGCAGTAACCGTTTTCATGTTTAGGTTTCACTCTGTTTTCTCCTATATGGATAAATGTAGTTGGAACTCTAAATCAAACATGGTTTTTGCTAGCTATTTGAATCTTGGCACAATAATGTAGTTCCACGTTCTATGGCTATGGTTTGTGTCCTATGGAAGTAGCCCCAAGCAGAGACTGACGAGAATCACTTTCATTGAAAGGGCTTGCCAAGCTTCCAAAAAACTACGAGTTTCCTGAATTCTCAGCAAACATTTTTTCACCCAATCTTGATGATACTTGCAGGTAATGATCAGTACACCAGTCCCACTTGGCTCACCAAATTTCGTTGTTCTAGGTTCAACCGTTCCTTTGCAGTAACCCTTTTCATGTTTAGGTTTCACTCTGTTTTTTCGTATATGGATACATGTAGTTGGAACTCTAAATCAAACACGGTTTGTGCTAGCTCTTTGAAACTTGGCACAATAATGTAGTTTCAAGTTCTATGGTTATGGTTTGTGTCCTATGGAAGTAGCCCCAAGCAGAGACTGACGAGAATCACTTTCATTGAAAGGGGTTGCCAAGCTTCTAAAAATCTACGAGTTTCCTGAAATCTCAGCAAACATTTTTTCACCCAATCTTGATGATACTTGCAGGTAATGATCAGTACACCAGTCCCACTTGGCTCACCAAATTTCGTTCTTCTAGGTTAAACCGTTCCTTTGCAGTAACCGTTTTCATGTTTAGGTTTCACTCTGTTTTCTCCTATATGGATACATGTAGTTGGCACTCTAAATCAAACACGGTTTGTGCTAGCTCTTTGAAACTTGGCAAAATAATGTAGTTCCAAGTTCTATGGCTATGGTTTGTGTCCTATGGAAGTAGCCCCAAGCAGAGACTGACGAGAATCACTTTCATTGAAAGTGTTACCAAGCTTCCAAAAAACTGCGAGTTTCCTGAAATCTCAGCAAATATTTTTTCACCCAATCTTGATGATACTTGCAGGTAATGATCAGTACACCAGTCCCACTTGGCTCACCAAATTTCGTTCTTCTAGGTTAAACCGTTCCTTTGCAGTAACCGTTTTCATGTTTAGGTTTCACTCTGTTTTCTCCTATATGGATACATGTAGTTGGCACTCTAAATCAAACACGGTTTGTGCTAGCTCTTTGAAACTTGGCACAATAATGTAGTTCCAAGTTCTATGGCTATGGTTTGTGTCCTATGGATGTAGCCCCAAGCAGAGACTGACGAGAATCACTTTCATTGAAAGGGCTTGCCAAGCTTCCAAAAAACTACTAGTTTCCTGAAATCTCAGCAAACATTTTTTCACCCAATCTTGATGATACATCCATTTAATGATCAGTACACGAATCCCACTTGGCTCGCCAAATTTCGTTCTTCTAGGTTAAACCGTTCCTTTTTCAGTAACCGTTTTCATGTTTAGGTTTCACTCTGTTTTCTCCTATATGGATACATGTAGTTGGAACTCTAAATCAAACACGGTTTGTGCTAGCTATTTGAATCTTGGCACAATAATGTAGTTCCACGTTCTATGGCTATGGTTTGTGTCCTATGGAAGTAGCCCCAAGCAGAGACTGACGAGAATCACTTTCATTGAAAGGGGTTGCCAAGCTTCCAAAAAACTACGAGTTTCCTGAATTCTCAGCAAACATTTTTTCACCCAATCTTGATGATACTTGCAGGTAATGATCAGTACACCAGTCCCACTTGGCTCACCAAATTTCGTTCTTCTAGGTTAAACCGTTCCTTTGCAGTAACCGTTTTCATGTTTAGGTTTCACTCTGTTTTCTCCTATAAGGATACATGTATTTAGAACTCTAAATCAAACAATGTTTGTGCTAGTTCTTTGAAACTTGGCAAAATAATGTAGTTCTAAGTTCTATGGCTATGGTTTGTGTCCTATGGAAGTAGCCCCAAGCAGAGACTGACGAGAATCACTTTCATTGAAAGGGGTTGCCAAGCTTCCAAAAAACTACGAGTTTCCTGAATTCTCAGCAAACATTTTTTCACCCAATCTTGATGATACTTGCAGGTAATGATCAGTACACCAGTCCCACTTGGCTCACCAAATTTCGTTCTTCTAGGTTAAACCGTTCCTTTGCAGTAACCCTTTTCATGTTTAGGTTTCACTCTGTTTTTTCGTATATGGATATATGTAGTTGGAACTCTAAATCAAACACGGTTTGTGCTAGCTCTTTGAAACTTGGCACAATAATGTAGTTCCAAGTTCTATGGTTATGGTTTGTGTCCTATGGAAGTAGCCCCAAGCAGAGACTGACGAGAATCACTTTCATTGAAAGGGGTTGCCAAGCTTCCTAAAATCTACTAGTTTCCTGAAATCTCAGCAAACATTTTTTCACCCAATCTTGATGATACATCCATGTAATGATCAGTACACCAATCCCACTTGGCTCACCAAATTTCGATCTTCTAGGTTAAACCGTTCGTTTGCAGTAACCGTTTTCATGTTTAGGTTTCACTCTGTTTTCTCTTATATGGATACATGTATTTGGAACTCTAAATCAAACACGGTTTGTGCTAGCTCTTTGAAACTTGGCACAATAATGTAGTTCCAAGTTCTATGGCTATGGTTTGTGTCCTATGGAAGTAGCCTCAAGCAGAGACTGACGAGAATCACTTTCATTGAAAGTGTTACCAAGCTTTCAAAAAACTGCGAGTTTCCTGAAATCTCAGCAAACATTTTTTCACCCAATCTTGATGATACTTGCAGGTAATGATCAGTACACCAGTCCCACTTGGCTCACCAAATTTCGTTCTTCTAGGTTAAACCGTTCCTTTGCAGGAACCGTTTTCATGTTTAGGTTTCACTCTGTTTTCTCCTATATGGATACATGTAGTTGGCACTCTAAATCAAACACGGTTTTTGCTAGCTCTTTGAAACTTGGCACAATAATGTAGTTCCAATTCTATGGCTATGGTTTGTGTCCTATGGAAGTAGCCCCAAGCAGAGACTGACGAGAATCACTTTCATTGAAAGGGGTTGCCAAGCTTCCAAAAAACTACTAGTTTCCTGAAATCTCAGCAAACATTTTTTCACCCAATCTTGATGATACATCCATTTAATGATCAGTACACCAATCCCACTTGGCTCGCCAAATTTCGTTCTTCTAGGTTAAACCGTTCCTTTTTCAGTAACCGTTTTCATGTTTAGGTTTCACTCTGTTTTCTCCTATATGGATACATGTAGTTGGAACTCTAAATCAAACACGGTTTGTGCTAGCTATTTGAATCTTGGCACAATAATGTAGTTCCACGTTCTATGGCTATGGTTTGTGTCCTATGGAAGTAGCCCCAAGCAGAGACTGACGAGAATCACTTTCATTGAAAGGGGTTGCCAAGCTTCCAAAAAACTACGAGTTTCCTGAATTCTCAGCAAACATTTTTTCACCCAATCTTGATGATACTTGCAGGTAATGATCAGTACAGCAGTCCCACTTGGCTCACCAAATTTCGTTCTTCTAGGTTAAACCGTTCCTTTGCAGTAACCGTTTTCATGTTTAGGTTTCACTCTGTTTTCTCCTATAAGGATACATGTATTTAGAACTCTAAATCAAACACGGTTTGTGCTAGTTCTTTGAAACTTGGCAAAATAATGTAGTTCTAAGTTCTATGGCTATGGTTTGTGTAATATGGAAGTAGCCCCAAGCAGAGACTGATGAGAATCACTTTCATTGAAAGCGATGCCAAGCTTCCAAAAAACTACGAGTTTCCGGAAATCTCAGCAAACATTTTTTCACAGAATCTTCATGATACTTGCAGGTAATGATCAGTACACCAGTCCCACTTGGCTCACCAAATTTCGTTCTTCTAGGTTGAACCGTTCCTTTCCAGTAAACGTTTTCATGTTTAGGTTTCACTCTTTTTTCTCCTATATTTATACATGTAGTTGGAACTCTGAATCAAACAAGGTTTGTGCTAGCTCTTTGAATCTTGGCACAATAATGTAGTTCCAAGTTCTATCGCTATGGTTTGTGTCCTATGTAAGTAGACCCAAGCAGAGACTGACGAGAATCACTTTCATTGAGAGGGTTGCCAAGCTTCCAAAAAACTATGAGTTTCCTGAAATCTCAGCAAATATTTTTTCACCCAATCTTGATGATACTTGCAGGTAATGATCAGTACACCAGTCCCACTTGGCTCACCAAATTTAGTTCTTCTAGGTTAAACCGTTCCTTTGCAGTAACCCTTTTCATGTTTAGGTTTCACTCTGTTTTTCTTATATGGATACATGTAGTTTGAACTCTAAATCAAACACGGTTTGTGCTAGCTCTTTGAAACTTGGCACAATAATGTAGTTCCAAGTTCTATGGCTATGGTTTGTGTCCTATGGAAGTAGCCCCAAGCAGAGACTGAGGAGAATCACTTTCATTGAAAGGGGTTGCCAAGCTTCCAAAAATCTACGAGTTTCCTGAAATCTCAGCAAACATTTTTTCACACAATCTTGATGATACATCCATTTAATGATCAGTACACCAATCCCACTTGGCTCACCAAATTTCGTTCTTCTAGGTTAAACCGCTCCTTTGCAGTAACCGTTTTCATGTTTATGTTTCACTCTGTTTTCTCCTATATGGATACATGTAGTTGGAACTCTAAATCAAACACGGTTTGTGATAGCTCTTTGAAACTTGGCACAATAATGTAGTTCCAAGTTCTATGGCTATGGTTTGTGTCCTATGGAAGTAGCCCCAAGCAGAGACTGACGAGAATCACTTTCATTGAAAGGGTTGCCAAGCTTCCAAAAAACTGCGAGTTTCCTGAAATCTCAGCAAACATTTTTTCACCCAATCTTGATGATACTTGCAGGTAATGATCAGTACACCAGTCCCACTTGGCTCAACAAATTTCGTTCTTCTAGATTAAGCCATTCCTTTGCAGGAACCGTTTTCATGTTTAGGTTTCACTCTGTTTTCTCCTATATGGATACATATATTTAGAACTCTAAATCAAACACGGTTTGTGCTAGCTCTTTGAAACTTGGCACAATAATGTAGTTCCAAGTTCTATGGCTATGGTTTGTGTCCTATGGAAGTAGCCCCAAGCAGAGACTGACGAGAATCTCTTTCATTGAAAGGGGTTGCCAAGCTTCCAAAAAACTACGAGTTTCCGGAAATCTCAGCAAACAATTTTTCATCCAATCGTGATGATACTAGCAGGTAATGATCAGTACACCAATCCCACTTGGCTCACCAAATTTCGTTCTTCTAGGTTAAACCGTTCCTTTGCAGTAACCTTTTTCATGTTCAGGTTTCACTCTGTTTTCTCCTATATGGATACATGTAGTTGGAACTCTAAATCAAACACGGTTTTGGTAGCTCTTTGAACCTTGGCACAATAATGTAGTTCCAAGTTCTATGGCTATGGTTTGTGTCCTATTTAAGTAGCCCCAAGCAGAGACTGACGAGCATCACTTTCATTGAAAGGGTTGCCAAGCTTCCAAAAAACTACGAGTTTCCTGAAATATCAGCAAACACTTTTTCACCCAATCTTGATGATACTTCCATTTAATGATCAGTACACCAATCCCACTAGGCTCACCAAATTTCGTTCTTCTAGGTTAAACCGTTCCTTTGCAGTAACCGTTTTCATGTTTAGGTTTCACTCTGTTTTCTCCTATATGGATACATGTATTTAGAACTCTAAATCAAACACGGTTTGTGCTAGCTCTTTGAAACTTGGCACAATAATGTAGTTCCAAGTTCTAGGGCTATGGTTTGTGTCCTATGGAAGTAGCCCCAAGCAGAGACTGACGAGAATCACTTTCATTGAAAGGGCTTGCCAAGCTTCCAAAAAACTACGAGTTTCCGGATCTCAGCAAACATTTTTTCACCCAATCATGATGATACTTGCAGGTAATGATCAGTACACCAATCCCACTTGGCTCAACAAATTTCGTTCTTCTAGGTTAAACCGTTCCTTTGAAGTAACCGTTTTCATGTTTAGGTTTCACTCTGTTTTCTCCTATATGGATACATGTAGTTGGAACTCTAAATCAAACACGGTTTGTGCTAGCTCTTTGAAACTTGGCAAAATAATATAGTTCGAAGTTCTGTGGCTATGGTTTGTGTCCTATGGAAGTAGCCCAAAGCAGAGACTGACGAGAATCACTTTCATTGAAAGGGGTTGCCAAGCTTCCAAAAAACTACGAGTTTCCTAATATCTCAGCAAACATTTTTTCACCCAATCTTGATGATACTTGCAGGTAATGATCAGTACAGCAGTCCCACTTGGCTCACCAAATTTCGTTCTTCTAGGTTAAACCGTTCCTTTGCAGTAACCGTTTTCATGTTTAGGTTTCACTCTGTTTTCTCCTATAAGGATACATGTATTTAGAACTCTAAATCAAACACGGTTTGTGCTAGTTCTTTGAAACTTGGCAAAATAATGTAGTTCTAAGTTCTATGGCTATGGTTTGTGTCCTATGGAAGTAGCCTCAAGCAGAGACTGATGAGAATCACTTTCATTGAAAGGGGTTGCCAAGCTTCCAAAAAACTACGAGTTTCCTGAAATCTCAGCAAATATTTTTTCACCCAATCGTGATGATACTTGCAGGTAATGATCAGTACACCAATCCCACTTGGCTCACCAAATTTCATTCCTCTAGGTTAAACCGTTCCTTTGCAGTAACCGTTTTCATGTTTAGGTTTCACTCTGTTTTCTCCTATATGGATACATGTAGTTGGAGCTCTAAATCAAAAACGGTTTGTGCTAGCTCTTTGAAACTTGGCACAATAATGTAGTTCCAAGATCTATCGCGATGGTTTGTGTCCTATTGAAGTAGCCCCAAGCAGAGACTGACGAGAATCACTTTCATTGAAAGGGGTTGCCAAGCTTCCAAAAAACTACGAGTTTCCTGAAATCTCAGCAAACATTTTTTCACCCAATCTTGATGATACTGGCAGGTAATGATCAGTATACCAGTCCGACTTGGCTCACCAAATTTCGTTCTTCTAGGTTTAACAGTTCCTTTGCAGTAACCGTTTTCATGTTTAGGTTTCACTCTGTTTTCTCCTATATGGATACATGTAGTTGGAACTCTAAATCAAACACGGTTTGTGCTAGCTCTTTGAAACTTTGCACAATAATGTAGTTCCAAGTTCTATCGCGATAGTTTGTGTCCTATTGAAGTAGCAGCAAGCAGAGACTGACGAGAATCACTTTCATTGAAAGGGGTTGCCAAACTTCCAAAAAACTACTAGTTTCCTGAAATCTCAGCAATCATTTTTTCACCCAGTCTTGATGATACATCCATTTAATGATCAGTACACGAATCCCACTTGGCTCACCAAATTTCGTTCTTCTAGATTAAACCGTTCCTTTGCAGTAACCGTGTTCATGTTTAGGTTTCACTCTGTTTTCTCCTATATGGATACATGTAGTTGGAACTCTAAATCAAACACGGTTTGTGCTAGCTCTTTGAAACTTGGCACAATAATGTAGTTCCAAGTTCTATGGCTATGGTTTGTGTCCTATGGAAGTAGCCCCAAGCAGAGACTGACGAGAATCACTTTCATTGAAAAGGGTTGCCAAACTTCCAAAAAACTACTAGTTTCCTGAAATCTCAGCAAACAGCTTTTCACCCAATCTTGATGATACATCCATTTAATGATCAGTGCACCAATCCCACTTGACTCACCAAATTTCGTTCTTCTAGGTTAATCCGTTCCTTTGCAGTAACCCTTTTCATGTTTAGGTTTCACTCTGTTTTTTCCTATATGGATACATGTAGTTGGAACACTAAATCAAACACGGTTTGTGCTAGCTCTTTGAAACTTGGAAAAATAATGTAGTTCCAAGTTCTATGGCTATGGTTTGTGTCCTATGGAAGTACACCCAAGCAGAGACTGACGAGAATCACTTTCATTGAAAGGGGTTGCCAAGCTTCAAAAAAAATACGAGTT
Organism: Urocitellus parryii; assembly: GCF_045843805.1. NCBI lineage: Eukaryota > Metazoa > Chordata > Mammalia > Rodentia > Sciuridae > Urocitellus > Urocitellus parryii. The sequence continues at coordinate 61,364 of NW_027554215.1, forward strand.
TCCTGAAATCTCAGCAAACATTTTTTCACCCAATCTTGATGATACCTCAATTTAATGATCAGTACACCAATCCCACTTGGCTCACCAAATTTCGTTCTTCTAGGTTAAACCGTTCCTTTGCAGTAACTGTTTTCATGTTTAGGTTTCACTCTGTTTTCTCCTATTTGAATACATGTAGTTGGTACTCTAAATCAAACACGGTTTGTGCTAGCTCTTTGAAACTTGGCACAATAATGTAGTACCAAGTTCTATTGCGATGGTTTGTGTCCTATTGAAGTAGCGCCAAGCAGAGACTGACGAGAATCACTTTCATTGAAAGGGTTTGCCAAGCTTCCAAAAAACTACGAGTTTCCTGAAATCTCAGCAAACATTTTTTCACCCAATCTTGATGATACTTGCAGGTAATGATCAGTACACCAATCCCACTTGGCTCACCAAATTTCGTTCTTCTAGGTTAAACCATTCCTTTGCAGTAACCGTTTTCATGTTTAGGTTTCACTATGTTTTCTCCTATATGGATACATGTATTTGGAACTCGAAATCAAACACGGTTTCTGCTAGCTATTTGAAACTTGGCACAATAAAGTGGTTCCAAGTTCAATGGCTATCGTTTGTGTCCTATGGAAGTAGCCGCAAGCAGAGACTGACGAGAATCACTTTCATTGAAAGGGGTTGCCAAGCTTCCAAAAAACTACGAGTTTCCTGAAATCTCAGCAAACATTTTTTCACCCAATCTTGATGATACTTCCATTTAATGATCAGTACACCATTCCCACTAGGCTCACCAAATTTCGTTCTTCTAGGTTAAACCGTTCCTTTGCAGTAACCGTTTTCATGTTTAGGTTTCACTATGTTTTCTCCTATATGGATACATGTATTTGGAACTCTAAATCAAACACGGTTTGTGCTAGTTCTTTGAAACTTGGCAAAATAATGTAGTTCTAAGTTCTATGGCTATGGTTTGTGTCCTATGGAAGTAGCCTCAAGCAGAGACTGATGAGAATCACTTTCATTGAAAGGGGTTGCCAAGCTTCCAAAAAACTACGAGTTTCCTGAAATCTCAGCAAATATTTTTTCACCCAATCGTGAAGATACTTGCAGGTAATGATCAGTACACCAATCCCACTTGGCTCACCAAATTTCATTCCTCTAGGTTAAACCGTTCCTTTGCAGAAACCGTTTTCATGTTTAGGTTTCACTCTGTTTTCTCCTATATGGATACATGTATTTAGAACTCTAAATCAAACACGGTATGTGCTAGCTCTTTTCAACTTGGCACAATAATGTAGTTCCAAGTTCTATGGCTATGGTTTGTGTCCTATGGAAGTAGCCCCAAGCAGAGACTGACGAGAATCACTTTCATTGAAAGGGGTTGCCAAGCTTCCAAAAAACTACGAGTTTCCGGAAATATCAGCAAACATTTTTTCACCCAATCTTGATGATACTTGCAGGTAATGATCAGTACACCAGTCCCATTTGGCTCACCAAATTTCGTTCTTCTAGGTTAAACCGTTCCTTTGAAGTAACCGTTTTCATGTTTAGGTTTCACTCTGTTTTCTCCTATATGGATACATGTAGTTGGAACTCTAAATCAAACAGGGTTTGTGCTTGCTCTTTGAAACTTGGCACAATAATGTAGTTCCAAGTTCTATGGTTATGGTTTGTTTCCTATGGAAGTAGCCCCAAGCAGAGACTGACGAGAATCACTTTCATTGAAAGGGGTTGCCAAGCTTCCAAAAAAGTACGAGTTTCCTGAAATCTCAGCAAACATTTTTTCAGCCAATCTTGATGATACTTGCAGGTAATGATCAGTACACCAGTCCCACTTGTCTCACCAAGTTTCGTTCTTCTAGGTTAAACTGTTCCTTTGCAGTAACCGTTTTCATGTTTAGGTTTCACTCTGTTTTCTCCTATATGGATACATGTAGTTGGAAATCTAAATCAAACACGGTTTGTGCTAGCTCTTTGAAACTTGGCACAATAATGTAGTTCCAAGTTCTATCGCGATGGTTTGTGTCCTATTGAAGTAGCCCCAAGCAGAGACTGACGAGAATCACTTTCATTGAAAGGGGTTGCCAAGCTTCCAAAAAAGTACGAGTTTCCTGAAATCTCAGCAAACATTTTTTTCACCCATCTTGATGATACTAGCAGGTAATGATCAGTACACCAGTCCCACTTGGCTCACCAAATTTCGTTCTTCTAGGTTAAACTGTTCCTTTGCAGTAACCGTTTTCATGTTTAGGTTTCACTCTGTTTTCTCCTATATGGATACATGTAGTTGGAACTCTAAATCAAACACGGTTTGTGCTAGCTCTTTGAAACGTGGCACAATAATGTAGTTCCAAGTTCTATGGCTACGCTTTGTGTCCTATGGAAGTAGCCCCAAGCAGAGACTGACGAGAATCACTTTCATTGAAAGGGGTTGCCAAGCTTCCAAAAAACTACGAGTTTCCGGAAATCTCAGCAAACATTTTTTCACCCAAACTTGATGATACTTCCATTTAATGATCAGTACACCAATCCCACTTGGCTCACCAAATTTCGTTCTTCTAGGTTAAACCGTTCCTTTGCAGTAACCCTTTTCATGTTTAGGTTTCACTCTGTTTTCTCCTATATGGATACATGTAGTTGGAACTCTAAATCAAACACGGTTTTTCTTAGCTCTTTGAAACTTGGCGCAATAATGTAGTTCCAAGTTCTATGGCTATGGTTTGTGTCCTATGGAAGTAGCCCCAAGCAGAGACTGACGAGAATCACTTTCATTGAAAGGGGTTGCCAAGCTTCCAAAAAACTACGAGTTTCCTGAAATATCAGCAAACACTTTTTCACCCAATCTTGATGATACTTCCATTTAATGATCAGTACACCAATCCCACTAGGCTCACCAAATTTCGTTCTTCTAGGTTAAACCGTTCCTTTGCAGTAACCGTTTTCATGTTTAGGTTTCACTCTGTTTTCTCCTATATGGATACATGTATTTAGAACTCTAAATCAAACACGGTTTGTGCTAGCTCTTTGAAACTTGGCACAATAATGTAGTTCCAAGTTCTATGGCTATGGTTTGTGTCCTATGGAAGTAGCCCCCAGCAGAGACTGACGAGAATCACTTTCATTGAAAGGGCTTGCCAAGCTTCCAAAAAACTACGAGTTTCCTGAAATCTCAGCAAACATTTTTTCACCCAATCGTGATGATACTTGCAGGTAATGATAAGTACACCAATCCCACTTGGCTCACCAAATTTCGTTCTTCTAGGTTAAACCGTTCCTTTGCAGTAACCGTTTTCATGTTTAGGTTTCACTCTGTTTTCTCCTATATGGATACATGTAGTTGGAACTCTAAATCAAACACGGTTTGTGCTAGCTCTTTGAAACTTGGCAAAATAATATAGTTCGAAGTTCTATGGCTATGGTTTGTGTCCTATGGAAGTAGCCCAAAGCAGAGACTGACGAGAATCACTTTCATTGAAAGGGGTTGCCAAACTTCCAAAAAACTACTAGTTTCCTGAAATCTCAGCAAACATTTTTTCACCCAATCTTGATGATACATCCATTTAATGATCAGTACACCAATCCCACTTGGCTCACCAAATTTCGTTCTTCTAGGTTAAACCGTTCCTTTGCAGTAACCGTTTTCATGTTTAGGTTTCACTCTGTTTTCTCCTATATGGATACATGTATTTAGAACTCTAAATCAAACACGGTTTGTGCTAGCTCTTTGAAACTTGGCACAATAATGTAGTTTCAAGTTCTATGGCTATGGTTTGTGTCCTATGGAAGTAGCCCCAAGCAGAGACTGACGAGAATCACTTTCATTGAAAGGGCTTGCCAAGCTTCCAAAAAACTACGAGTTTCCGGAAATCTCAGCAAACATTTTTTCACCCAATCGTGATGATACTTGCAGGTAATGATCAGTACACCAATCCCACTTGGCTCACCAAATTTCGTTCTTCTAGGTTAAACCGTTCCTTTGCAGCAACCGTTTTCATGTTTAGGTTTCACTCTGTTTCTCCATATGGATACATGTAGTTGGAACTCTAAATCAAACACGGTTTGTGCTAGCTCTTTGAAACTTGTCACTATAATGTAGTTCCACGTTCTATGGATATGGTTTGTGTCCCATGGAACTAGCCCCAAGCAGAGACTGACGAGAATCACTTTAATTGAAAGGGGTATCCAAGCTTCCAAAAAACTACAGGTTTCTTGAAATCTCAGCAAACATTTTTTCACCCAATCTTGATGATACTTGCAGGTAATGATCAGTACACCAGTCCCACTTGGCTGACCAAGTTTCGTTCTTCTAGGTTAAACCGTTCCTTTGCAGTAACCGTTTTCATGTTTAGGCTTCACTCTGTTTTCTCCTATATGGATACATGTAGTTGGAACTAAAATCAAACAAGTTTTGTGCTAGCTCTTTGAAACGTGACAAAATAATGTAGTTCCAAGTTTTAGGGCTATGGTTTGTGTCCTATGGAAGTAGCCCCAAGCAGAGACAGACGAGAATCACTTTCATTGAAAGGGGTTGCCAAGCTTCCAAAAAACTACGAGTTTCCTGAAATCTCAGCAAACATTTTTTGACCCATCTTGATGATACTAGCAGGTAATGATCAGTACACCAGTCCCACTTGGCTCACCAAATTTCGTTCTTCTAGGTTAAACTGTTCCTTTGCAGTAACCGTTTTCATGTTTAGGTTTCACTCTGTTTTCTCCTATATGGATACATGTGGTTGGAACTATAATCAAACAAGGTTTGTGCTAGCTCTTTGAAACTTGGCACAATAATATAGTTCCAAGTTCTTTGGCTATGGTTTGTGTCCTATGGAAGTAGCCCCAAGCAGAGACTGACGAGAATCACTTTCATTGAAAGGGGTTACCAAGCTTCCAAAAAACTACGAGTTTCCTGAAATCTCAGCAAACATTTTTTCACCCAATCTTGATGATACTTGCAGGTAATGATCAGTACACCAATCCCACTTGGCTCACCAAATTTCGTTCTTCTAGGTTAAACCGTTCCTTTGCAGTAACCGTTTTCATGTTTAGGTTTCACTGTTTTCTCGTATATGGATACATGTAGTTGGAACTCTAAATCAAACACGGTTTGTGCTAGCTCTTTGAAACTTGGCACAATAATGTAGTTCCAAGTTCTATGGCTATGGTTTGTGTCCTATGGAAGTAGCCCCAAGCAGAGACTGACGATAATCACTTTCATTGAAAGGGATTGCCATGCTTCCAAAAAACTACGAGTTTCCTGAGATCTCAGCAAACATTTTTTCACCCAATCTTGATCATACTTCCATTTAATGATAGTACACCATTCCCACTAGGCTCACCAAATTTCGTTCTTCGAGGTTAAAACGTTCCTTTGCAGTAACCGTTTTCATGTTTAGGTTTCACTCTGTTTTCTCCTATATGGATACATGTAGTTGGAACTCTAAATCAAACACGGTTTGTGCTAGCTATTTGAAACTTAGCACCATAATGTAGTTCCAAGTTCTATGGCTATGGTTTGTGTCCTATGGAAGTAGCCCCAAGCAGAGACTGACGAGAATCACATTCATTGAAAGGGGTTGCCAAGCTTCCAAAAAACTACGAGTTTCCAGAAATCTCAGCAAACATTTTTTCACCCAATCGTGATGATACTTGCAGGTAATGATCAGTACACCAGTCCCACTTGGCTCACCAAATTTCGTTCTTCTAGGTTAAACCGTTCCTTTGCAGTAACCGTTTTCATGTTGAGGTTCCACTCTGTTTTCTCCTATATGGATACATGTAGTTGGAACTCTAAATCAAACACGGTTTGTGCTAGCTCTTTGAAACTTGGCACAATAATGTAGTTCCAAGTTCTATCGCTATGTTTTGTGTCACATGGAAGTAGACCCAAGCAGAGACTGACGAGAATCACTTTCATTGAAAGGGGTTGCCAAGCTTCCAAAAAACGACGAGTTTCCTAATATCTCAGCAAACATTTTTTCACCCAATCTTGATGATACTTGCAGGTAATGATCAGTATAGCAGTCCCACTTGGCTCACCAAATTTCGTTCTTCTAGGTTAAACAGTTCCTTTGCAGTAACCGTTTTCATGTTTAGGTTTCACTCTGTTTTCTCCTATATGGATACATGTATTTAGAACTCTAAATCAAACACGGTATGTGCTAGCTCTTTTCAACTTGGCACAATAATGTAGTTCCAAGTTCTATGGCTATGGTTTGTGTCCTATGGAAGTAGCCCCAAGCAGAGACTGACGAGAATCACTTTCATTGAAAAGGGTTGCCAAGCTTCCAAAAAACTACGAGTTTCCGGAAATCTCAGCAAACATTTTTTCACCCAATCTTGATGATACTTGCAGGTAATGATCAGTACACCAGTCCCACTTGGCTCACCAAATTTCGTTCTTCTAGGTTAAACCGTTCCTTTGCAGTAACCATTTTCATGTTTAGGTTTCACTCTGTTTTCTCCTATATGGATACATGTAGTTGGAACTCTAAATCAAACACGGTTTGTGCTAGCTCTTTGAAACTTGGCACAATAATGTAGTTCCAAGTTCTATGGCTATGTTTTGTGTCCTATGGAAGTAGCCCCAAGCAGAGACTGAGGAGAATCACTTTCATTGAAAGGGGTTGCCAAGCTTCCAAAAAACTACGAGTTTCCTGAAATTACAGCAAACATTTTTTCACCCAATCTTTAGGATACTTCCATTTAATGATCAGTGCACCAATCCCACTAGGCAAACCAAATTTCGTTCTTCTAGGTTAAACCATTCCTTTGCAGTAATCGTTTTCATGTTTAGGTTTCTCTCTGTTTCCTCTATATGGATACATGTAGTTGGAACTCTAAATCAAACACGGTTTGTGCTAGCTCTTTGAAACTTGGCACAATAATGTAGTTCCAAGTTCTATCGCGATGGTTTGTGTCCTATGAAGTAGCCCGAAGCAGAGACTGACGAGAATCACTTTCATTGAAAGGGGTTGCCAAGCTTCCAAAAAACTACGAGTTTCCGGAAATCTCAGCAAACATTTTTTCACCCAATCTTGATGATACTTGCAGGTAATGATGAGTACACCAGTCCAACTTGGCTGACCAAGTTTCGTTCTTCTAGGTTAAACCATTCCTTTGCAGTAACCGTTTTCATGTTTAGGTTTCACTCTGGTTTCTCCTATATGGATACATGTAGTTGGAACTCTAAATCAAACACGGTTTGTGCTAGCTCTTTGAAACTTGGCACAATAATGTAGTTCCAAGTTCTATGGCTATGGTGTGTGTCCTATGGAAGTAGCCCCAAGCAGAGACTGACGAGAATCACTTTCATTGAAAGGGGTGGCCTAGCTTCCAAAAAACTACGAGTTTCCTAAATTCTCAGCAAACATTTTTTCACCCAATCGTGATGATACTTGCAGGTAATGATCAGTACACCAATCCCACTTGGCTCACCAAATTTCGTTCTTCTATGTTAAACCATTCCTTTGCAGTAACCGTTTTCATGTTTAGGTTTCACTGTTTTCTCCTATATGGATACATGTAGTTAGAACTCTAAATCAAACTCGGTTTGTGCTAGCTCTTTGAATCTTGGCACAATAATGTAGTTCCAAGTTCTATGGCTATGGTTTGTGTCCTATGGAAGTAGCCCCAAGCAGAGACAGACGAGAATCACTTTCATTGAAAGGGGTTGCCAAGCTTCCAAAAAGTATGAGTTTCCTGAAATCTCAGCAAACATTTTTTCTCCCAATCTTTATGATACTTCCTTTTAATGATCAGTACACCAATCCCACTTGGCTCACCAAATTTCGTTCTTCTAGGTTAAACCGTTCCTTTGCAGGATCCGTTTTCATGTTTAGGTTTCACTCTGTTTTCTCCTATATGTATACATGTAGTTGGAACTCTAAATCAAACACGGTTTTTGCTAGCTCTTTGAAACTTGGCACAATAATGTAGTTCCAAGTTCTATGGCTATGGTTTGTGTCCTATGGAAGTAGCCCCAAGCAGAGACAGACGAGAATCACTTTCATTGAAAGGGGTTGCAAAGCTTCCAAAAAACTACGAGTTTCCTGAAATCTCAGCAAATATTTTTTCACCCAATCTTGATATACTTGCAGGTAATGATCAGTACACCGATCCCACTTGGCTCACCAAATTTCGTTCTTCTAGGTTAAACCGTTCCTTTGCAGTTACCGTTTTTATGTTTAGGTTTCACTCTGTTTTCTCCTATATGGATACATGTATTTAGAACTCTAAATCAAACACGGTTTGTGCTACCTGTTTGAAACATGGCACAATAATGTAGTTCCAAGTTCTATGGCTATGGATTGTGTCCTATCGAAGTAGTCCCAAGCAGAAACTGACGAGAATCACTTTCAATGAAAGGGGTTGCCAAGCTTCCAAAAAACTACGAGTTTCCGGAAATCTCAGCAAACATTTTTTCACCCAATCTTGATGATACTTGCAGGTAATGATCAGTACAGCAGTCCCACTTGGCTCACCAAATTTCGTTCTTCTAGGTTAAACCGTTCCTTTGCAGTAACCGTTTTCAAGTTTAGGTTTCACTCTGTTTTCTCCTATATGGATACATGTATTTAGAACTCTAAATCAAACACGGTTTGTGCTAGCTCTTTGAAACTTGGCACAATAATGTAGTTCCAAGTTCTATGGCTATGGTTTGTGTCCTATAGAAGTAGCCCCAAGCAGAGACTGACGAGAATCACTTTCATTGAAAGGGGTTGCCAAGCTTCCAAAAAACTACGAGTTTCCGGAAATATCAGCAAACATTTTTTCACACAATCTTGATGATACATCCATTTAATGATTAGTACACCAATCCCACTTGGCTCACCAAATTTCGTTCTTCTAGGTTAAACCGTTCCTTTGCAGTATCCGATTTCATGTTTAGGTTTCACTCTGTTTTCTCCTATATGGATACATGTATTTGGAACTCTAAATCGAACACGGTTTGTGCTAGCTCTTTGTAACTTGGCACTATAATGTAGTTCCAAGTTCTATGGTTATGGTTTGTGTCCTATGGAAGTAGCCCCAAGCAGAGACTGACGATAATCACTTTCATTGAAAGGGTTTGCCAAGCTTCCAAAAAACTACGAGTTTCCGGAAATCTCAGCAAACATTTTTTTCACCGAATCTTGATGATACTTGCAGGTAATGATCAGTACACAAGTCCCACTTGGCTGACCAAGTTTCGTTCTTCTAGGTTAAACCATTCCTTTGCAGTAACCGTTTTCATGTTTAGGTTTCACTCTGGTTTCTCCTATATGGATACATGTATTTGGAACTATAATCAAACACGGTTTGTGCTAGCTCTTTGAAACTTGGCACAATAATGTAGTTCCAAGTTCTATCGCGATGGTTTGTGTCCTATGGAAGTAGCCCCAAGCAGAGACTGACGAGAATCACTTTCATTGAAAGGGGTTGCCAAGCTTCCAAAAAAGTACGAGTTTCCTGAAATCTCAGCAAACATTTTGTCACCCAATCTTGATGATACTGGCAGGTAATGATCAGTACACCAGTACCACTTGGCTGACCAAGTTTCGTTCTTCTAGGTTAAACCATTCCTTTGCAGTAACCGTTTTCATGTTTAGGTTTCACTCTGGTTTCTCCTATATGGATACATGTAGTTGGAACTCTAAATCAAACACGGTTTGTGCTAGCTATTTCAAACTTGGCACAATAATGTAGTTCCAAGTTCTCTGGCTATGGTTTCTGTTCTATGGAAGTAGCCCCAAGCAGAGACTGACGAAAATCACTTTCATTGAAAGGGGTTGCCAAGCTTCCAAAAAACTACGAGTTTCCTGAAATCTCAGCAAATATTTTTTTACCCAATCTGGATGATACTTGCAGGTAATGATCAGTACACGAGTCCCACTTGGCTCACCAAATTTCGTTCTTCTAGGTTAAACCGTTCCTTTGCAGTAACCGTTTTCATGTTTAGGTTTCACTCTGTTTTCTCCTATATGTATACATGTAGTTGGAACTCTAAATCAAACACGGTTTGTGCTAGCTCTTTGAAACTTTGCACAATAATGTAGTTCCAAGTTCTATGGCTATGGTTTGTGTCCTCTGGAAGTAGCCCCAAGCAGAGACTGACGAGAATCACTTTCATTGAAAGGGCTTGCCAAGCTTCCAAAAAACTACGAGTTTCCGGATCTCAGCAAACATTTTTTCACCCAATCATGATGATACTTGCAGGTAATGATCAGTACACCAATCCCACTTGGCTCAACAAATTTCGTTCTTCTAGGTTAAACCGTTCCTTTGAAGTAACCGTTTTCATGTTTAGGTTTCACTCTGGTTTCTCCTATATGGATACATGTAGTTGGAACTCTAAATCAAACACGGTTAGTGCTAGCTCTTTGTAACTTGGCACTATAATGTAGTTCCAAGTTCTATGGCTATGGTTTGTGTCCTATGGAAGTAGCCCCAAGCAGAGACTGACGAGAATCACTTTAATTGAAAGGGGTTGCCAAGCTTCCAAAAAACTACGAGTTTCCGGAAATCTCAGGAAACATTTTTTCACACAATCTTGATGATACTTGCAGGTAATGATCAGTACACCGGTCCCACTTGGCTGACCAAGTTTCGTTCTTCTAGGTTAAACCATTCCTTTGCAGTAACCGTTTTCATGTTTAGGTTTCACTCTGGTTTCTCCTATATGGATACATGTAGTTGGAACTCTAAATCAAACACGGTTTGTGCTAGGTCATTGAAACTTGGCACAATAATGTAGTTCCAAGTTCTATGGCTATGGTTTGTGTCCTCTGGAAGTAGCCCCAAGCAGAGACTGACGAGAATCACTTTCATTGAAAGGGGTTGCCAAGCTTCCAAAAAACTACGAGTTTCCGGAAATCTCAGCAAACATTTTTTCACACAATCTTGATGATACATCCATTTAATGATTAGTACACCAATCCCACTTGGCTCACCAAATTTCGTTCTTCTAGGTTAAACCGTTCCTTTGCAGTAACCGTTTTCATGTTTAGGTTTCACTCTGTTTTCTCCTATATGGATACATGTAGTTGGAACTCTAAATCAAACACGGTTTGTGCTAGCTCTTTGTAACTTGGCACTATAATGTAGTTCCAAGTTCTATGGTTATGGTTTGTGTCCTATGGAAGTAGCCCCAAGCAGAGACTGAAGATAATCACTTTCATTGAAAGGGGTTGCCAAGCTTCCAAAAAAGTATGAGTTTCCTGAAATCTCAGCAAACATTTTTTCACCCAATCTTGATGATACTTGCAGGTAATGATCAGTACACCAGTCCCACTTGGCTCACCAAATTTCGTTCTTCTAGGTTAAACCGTTCCTTTTTCAGTAACCGTTTTCATGTTTAGGTGTCACTCTGTTTTCTCCTATATGGATACATGTATTTGGAACTCTAAATAAAACACGGTTTGTGCTAGCTCTTTGAAACTTGGCACAATAATGTAGTTTCAAGTTCTATGGCTATGGTTTGTGTCCTATGGAAGTAGCCCCAAGCAGAGACTGACGAGAATCACTTTCATTGAAAGGGCTTGCCAAGCTTCCAAAAAACTACGAGTTTCCGGAAATCTCAGCAAACATTTTTTCACCCAATCGTGATGATACTTGCAGGTAATGATCAGTACACCAATCCCACTTGGCTCACCAAATTTCGTTCTTCTAGGTTAAACCGTTCCTTTGCAGCAACCGTTTTCATGTTTAGGTTTCACTCTGTTTCTCCATATGGATACATGTAGTTGGAACTCTAAATCAAACACGGTTTGTGCTAGCTCTTTGAAACTTGTCACTATAATGTAGTTCCACGTTCTATGGATATGGTTTGTGTCCCATGGAACTAGCCCCAAGCAGAGACTGACGAGAATCACTTTAATTGAAAGGGGTATCCAAGCTTCCAAAAAACTACAGGTTTCTTGAAATCTCAGCAAACATTTTTTCACCCAATCTTGATGATACTTGCAGGTAATGATCAGTACACCAGTCCCACTTGGCTGACCAAGTTTCGTTCTTCTAGGTTAAACCGTTCCTTTGCAGTAACCGTTTTCATGTTTAGGCTTCACTCTGTTTTCTCCTATATGGATACATGTAGTTGGAACTAAAATCAAACAAGTTTTGTGCTAGCTCTTTGAAACGTGACAAAATAATGTAGTTCCAAGTTTTAGGGCTATGGTTTGTGTCCTATGGAAGTAGCCCCAAGCAGAGACAGACGAGAATCACTTTCATTGAAAGGGGTTGCCAAGCTTCCAAAAAACTACGAGTTTCCTGAAATCTCAGCAAACATTTTTTGACCCATCTTGATGATACTAGCAGGTAATGATCAGTACACCAGTCCCACTTGGCTCACCAAATTTCGTTCTTCTAGGTTAAACTGTTCCTTTGCAGTAACCGTTTTCATGTTTAGGTTTCACTCTGTTTTCTCCTATATGGATACATGTGGTTGGAACTATAATCAAACAAGGTTTGTGCTAGCTCTTTGAAACTTGGCACAATAATATAGTTCCAAGTTCTTTGGCTATGGTTTGTGTCCTATGGAAGTAGCCCCAAGCAGAGACTGACGAGAATCACTTTCATTGAAAGGGGTTACCAAGCTTCCAAAAAACTACGAGTTTCCTGAAATCTCAGCAAACATTTTTTCACCCAATCTTGATGATACTTGCAGGTAATGATCAGTACACCAATCCCACTTGGCTCACCAAATTTCGTTCTTCTAGGTTAAACCGTTCCTTTGCAGTAACCGTTTTCATGTTTAGGTTTCACTGTTTTCTCGTATATGGATACATGTAGTTGGAACTCTAAATCAAACACGGTTTGTGCTAGCTCTTTGAAACTTGGCACAATAATGTAGTTCCAAGTTCTATGGCTATGGTTTGTGTCCTATGGAAGTAGCCCCAAGCAGAGACTGACGATAATCACTTTCATTGAAAGGGATTGCCATGCTTCCAAAAAACTACGAGTTTCCTGAGATCTCAGCAAACATTTTTTCACCCAATCTTGATCATACTTCCATTTAATGATAGTACACCATTCCCACTAGGCTCACCAAATTTCGTTCTTCGAGGTTAAAACGTTCCTTTGCAGTAACCGTTTTCATGTTTAGGTTTCACTCTGTTTTCTCCTATATGGATACATGTAGTTGGAACTCTAAATCAAACACGGTTTGTGCTAGCTATTTGAAACTTAGCACCATAATGTAGTTCCAAGTTCTATGGCTATGGTTTGTGTCCTATGGAAGTAGCCCCAAGCAGAGACTGACGAGAATCACATTCATTGAAAGGGGTTGCCAAGCTTCCAAAAAACTACGAGTTTCCAGAAATCTCAGCAAACATTTTTTCACCCAATCGTGATGATACTTGCAGGTAATGATCAGTACACCAGTCCCACTTGGCTCACCAAATTTCGTTCTTCTAGGTTAAACCGTTCCTTTGCAGTAACCGTTTTCATGTTGAGGTTCCACTCTGTTTTCTCCTATATGGATACATGTAGTTGGAACTCTAAATCAAACACGGTTTGTGCTAGCTCTTTGAAACTTGGCACAATAATGTAGTTCCAAGTTCTATCGCTATGTTTTGTGTCACATGGAAGTAGACCCAAGCAGAGACTGACGAGAATCACTTTCATTGAAAGGGGTTGCCAAGCTTCCAAAAAACGACGAGTTTCCTAATATCTCAGCAAACATTTTTTCACCCAATCTTGATGATACTTGCAGGTAATGATCAGTATAGCAGTCCCACTTGGCTCACCAAATTTCGTTCTTCTAGGTTAAACAGTTCCTTTGCAGTAACCGTTTTCATGTTTAGGTTTCACTCTGTTTTCTCCTATATGGATACATGTATTTAGAACTCTAAATCAAACACGGTATGTGCTAGCTCTTTTCAACTTGGCACAATAATGTAGTTCCAAGTTCTATGGCTATGGTTTGTGTCCTATGGAAGTAGCCCCAAGCAGAGACTGACGAGAATCACTTTCATTGAAAAGGGTTGCCAAGCTTCCAAAAAACTACGAGTTTCCGGAAATCTCAGCAAACATTTTTTCACCCAATCTTGATGATACTTGCAGGTAATGATCAGTACACCAGTCCCACTTGGCTCACCAAATTTCGTTCTTCTAGGTTAAACCGTTCCTTTGCAGTAACCATTTTCATGTTTAGGTTTCACTCTGTTTTCTCCTATATGGATACATGTAGTTGGAACTCTAAATCAAACACGGTTTGTGCTAGCTCTTTGAAACTTGGCACAATAATGTAGTTCCAAGTTCTATGGCTATGTTTTGTGTCCTATGGAAGTAGCCCCAAGCAGAGACTGAGGAGAATCACTTTCATTGAAAGGGGTTGCCAAGCTTCCAAAAAACTACGAGTTTCCTGAAATTACAGCAAACATTTTTTCACCCAATCTTTAGGATACTTCCATTTAATGATCAGTGCACCAATCCCACTAGGCAAACCAAATTTCGTTCTTCTAGGTTAAACCATTCCTTTGCAGTAATCGTTTTCATGTTTAGGTTTCTCTCTGTTTCCTCTATATGGATACATGTAGTTGGAACTCTAAATCAAACACGGTTTGTGCTAGCTCTTTGAAACTTGGCACAATAATGTAGTTCCAAGTTCTATCGCGATGGTTTGTGTCCTATGAAGTAGCCCGAAGCAGAGACTGACGAGAATCACTTTCATTGAAAGGGGTTGCCAAGCTTCCAAAAAACTACGAGTTTCCGGAAATCTCAGCAAACATTTTTTCACCCAATCTTGATGATACTTGCAGGTAATGATGAGTACACCAGTCCAACTTGGCTGACCAAGTTTCGTTCTTCTAGGTTAAACCATTCCTTTGCAGTAACCGTTTTCATGTTTAGGTTTCACTCTGGTTTCTCCTATATGGATACATGTAGTTGGAACTCTAAATCAAACACGGTTTGTGCTAGCTCTTTGAAACTTGGCACAATAATGTAGTTCCAAGTTCTATGGCTATGGTGTGTGTCCTATGGAAGTAGCCCCAAGCAGAGACTGACGAGAATCACTTTCATTGAAAGGGGTGGCCTAGCTTCCAAAAAACTACGAGTTTCCTAAATTCTCAGCAAACATTTTTTCACCCAATCGTGATGATACTTGCAGGTAATGATCAGTACACCAATCCCACTTGGCTCACCAAATTTCGTTCTTCTATGTTAAACCATTCCTTTGCAGTAACCGTTTTCATGTTTAGGTTTCACTGTTTTCTCCTATATGGATACATGTAGTTAGAACTCTAAATCAAACTCGGTTTGTGCTAGCTCTTTGAATCTTGGCACAATAATGTAGTTCCAAGTTCTATGGCTATGGTTTGTGTCCTATGGAAGTAGCCCAAGCAGAGACAGACGAGAATCACTTTCATTGAAAGGGGTTGCCAAGCTTCCAAAAAGTATGAGTTTCCTGAAATCTCAGCAAACATTTTTTCTCCCAATCTTTATGATACTTCCTTTTAATGATCAGTACACCAATCCCACTTGGCTCACCAAATTTCGTTCTTCTAGGTTAAACCGTTCCTTTGCAGGATCCGTTTTCATGTTTAGGTTTCACTCTGTTTTCTCCTATATGTATACATGTAGTTGGAACTCTAAATCAAACACTGTTTTTGCTAGCTCTTTGAAACTTGGCACAATAATGTAGTTCCAAGTTCTATGGCTATGGTTTGTGTCCTATGGAAGTAGCCCCAAGCAGAGACAGACGAGAATCACTTTCATTGAAAGGGGTTGCAAAGCTTCCAAAAAACTACGAGTTTCCTGAAATCTCAGCAAATATTTTTTCACCCAATCTTGATATACTTGCAGGTAATGATCAGTACACCGATCCCACTTGGCTCACCAAATTTCGTTCTTCTAGGTTAAACCGTTCCTTTGCAGTTACCGTTTTTATGTTTAGGTTTCACTCTGTTTTCTCCTATATGGATACATGTATTTAGAACTCTAAATCAAACACGGTTTGTGCTACCTGTTTGAAACATGGCACAATAATGTAGTTCCAAGTTCTATGGCTATGGATTGTGTCCTATCGAAGTAGTCCCAAGCAGAAACTGGACGAGAATCACTTTCAATGAAAGGGGTTGCCAAGCTTCCAAAAAACTACGAGTTTCCGGAAATCTCAGCAAACATTTTTTCACCCCATCTTGATGATACTTGCAGGTAATGATCAGTACAGCAGTCCCACCTTGGCTCACCAATTTCGTTCTTCTAGGTTAAACCGTTCCTTTGCAGTAACCGTTTTCAAGTTTAGGTTTCACTCTGTTTTCTCCTATATGGATACATGTATTTAGAACTCTAAATCAAACACGGTTTGTGCTAGCTCTTTGAAACTTGGCACAATAATGTAGTTCCAAGTTCTATGGCTATGGTTTGTGTCCTATAGAAGTAGCCCCAAGCAGAGACTGACGAGAATCACTTTCATTGAAAGGGGTTGCCAAGCTTCCAAAAAACTACGAGTTTCCGGAAATATCAGCAAACATTTTTTCACACAATCTTGATGATACATCCATTTAATGATTAGTACACCAATCCCACTTGGCTCACCAAATTTCGTTCTTCTAGGTTAAACCGTTCCTTTGCAGTATCCGATTTCATGTTTAGGTTTCACTCTGTTTTCTCCTATATGGATACATGTATTTGGAACTCTAAATCGAACACGGTTTGTGCTAGCTCTTTGTAACTTGGCACTATAATGTAGTTCCAAGTTCTATGGTTATGGTTTGTGTCCTATGGAAGTAGCCCCAAGCAGAGACTGACGATAATCACTTTCATTGAAAGGGTTTGCCAAGCTTCCAAAAAACTACGAGTTTCCGGAAATCTCAGCAAACATTTTTTTCACCGAATCTTGATGATACTTGCAGGTAATGATCAGTACACAAGTCCCACTTGGCTGACCAAGTTTCGTTCTTCTAGGTTAAACCATTCCTTTGCAGTAACCGTTTTTCATGTTTAGGTTTCACTCTGGTTTCTCCTATATGGATACATGTATTTGGAACTATAATCAAACACGGTTTGTGCTAGCTCTTTGAAACTTGGCACAATAATGTAGTTCCAAGTTCTATCGCGATGGTTTGTGTCCTATGGAAGTAGCCCCAAGCAGAGACTGACGAGAATCACTTTCATTGAAAGGGGTTGCCAAGCTTCCAAAAAGTACGAGTTTCCTGAAATCTCAGCAAACATTTTGTCACCCAATCTTGATGATACTGGCAGGTAATGATCAGTACACCAGTACCACTTGGCTGACCAAGTTTCGTTCTTCTAGGTTAAACCATTCCTTTGCAGTAACCGTTTTCATGTTTAGGTTTCACTCTGGTTTCTCCTATATGGATACATGTAGTTGGAACTCTAAATCAAACACGGTTTGTGCTAGCTATTTCAAACTTGGCACAATAATGTAGTTCCAAGTTCTCTGGCTATGGTTTCTGTTCTATGGAAGTAGCCCCAAGCAGAGACTGACGAAAATCACTTTCATTGAAAGGGGTTGCCAAGCTTCCAAAAAACTACGAGTTTTCCTGAAATCTCAGCAAATATTTTTTACCCAATCTTGATGATACTTGCAGGTAATGATCAGTACACGAGTCCCCTTGGCTCACCAAATTTCGTTCTTCTAGGTTAAACCGTTCCTTTGCAGTAACCGTTTTCATGTTTAGGTTTCACTCTGTTTTCTCCTATATGTATACATGTAGTTGGAACTCTAAATCAAACACGGTTTTGTGCTAGCTCTTTGAAACTTTGCACAATAATGTAGTTCCAAGTTCTATGGCTATGGTTTGTGTCCCTCTGGAAGTAGCCCCAAGCAGAGACTGACGAGAATCACTTTCATTGAAAGGGGCTTGCCAAGCTTCCAAAAAACTACGAGTTTCCGGATCTCAGCAAACATTTTTTCACCCAATCATGATGATACTTGCAGGTAATGATCAGTACACCAATCCCACTTGGCTCAACAAATTTCGTTCTTCTAGGTTAAACCGTTCCTTTGAAGTAACCGTTTTCATGTTTAGGTTTCACTCTGGTTTCTCCTATATGGATACATGTAGTTGGAACTCTAAATCAAACACGGTTAGTGCTAGCTCTTTGTAACTTGGCACTATAATGTAGTTCCAAGTTCTATGGCTATGGTTTGTGTCCTATGGAAGTAGCCCCAAGCAGAGACTGACGAGAATCACTTTAATTGAAAGGGGTTGCCAAGCTTCCAAAAAACTACGAGTTTCCGGAAATCTCAGGAAACATTTTTTCACACAATCTTGATTGCAGGTAATGATCAGTACACCGGTCCCACTTGGCTGACCAAGTTTCGTTCTTCTAGGTTAAACCATTCCTTTGCAGTAACCGTTTTCATGTTTAGGTTTCACTCTGGTTTCTCCTATATGGATACATGTAGTTGGAACTCTAAATCAAACACGGTTTGTGCTAGGTCATTGAAACTTGGCACAATAATGTAGTTCCAAGTTCTATGGCTATGGTTTGTGTCCTCTGGAAGTAGCCCCAAGCAGAGACTGACGAGAATCACTTTCATTGAAAGGGGTTGCCAAGCTTCCAAAAAACTACGAGTTTCCGGAAATCTCAGCAAACATTTTTTCACACAATCTTGATGATACATCCATTTAATGATTAGTACACCAATCCCACTTGGCTCACCAAATTTCGTTCTTCTAGGTTAAACCGTTCCTTTGCAGTAACCGTTTTCATGTTTAGGTTTCACTCTGTTTTCTCCTATATGGATACATGTAGTTGGAACTCTAAATCAAACACGGTTTGTGCTAGCTCTTTGTAACTTGGCACTATAATGTAGTTCCAAGTTCTATGGTTATGGTTTGTGTCCTATGGAAGTAGCCCCAAGCAGAGACTGAAGATAATCACTTTCATTGAAAGGGGTTGCCAAGCTTCCAAAAAAGTATGAGTTTCCTGAAATCTCAGCAAACATTTTTTCACCCAATCTTGATGATACTTGCAGGTAATGATCAGTACACCAGTCCCACTTGGCTCACCAAATTTCGTTCTTCTAGGTTAAACCGTTCCTTTTTCAGTAACCGTTTTCATGTTTAGGTGTCACTCTGTTTTCTCCTATATGGATACATGTATTTGGAACTCTAAATAAAACACGGTTTGTGCTAGCTCTTAGAAACTTGGCATGATAATGTAGTTCCAAGTTCTATGGCTATGGTTTCTGTTCTATGGAAGTAGCCCCAAGCAGAGACTGACGAGAATCACTTTCATTGAAAGGGGTTGCCAAGCTTCCAAAAAACTACGAGTTTCCGGAAATCTCAGGAAATATTTTTTCACCCAATCGTGATGATACTTGCAGGTAATGATCAGTACACCAATCCCACTTGGCGCACCAAATTTCGTTCTTCTAGGTTAAACCGTTCCTTTGCAGTAACTGTTTTCATGTTTAGGATTCACTCTGTTTTCTCCTATATGGATACATGTAGTTGGAACTCTAAATCAAACACGGTTTGTGCTAGCTCATTGAAACTTGGCACAATAATGTAGTTCCAAGTTCTATCGCGATGGTTTGTGTCCTATGGAAGTAGCCCCAAGCAGAGACTGACGAGAATCACATTAATTGAAAGGGGTTGCCAAGCTTCCAAAAAAGTACGAGTTTCCTGAAATCTCAGCAAACATTTTTTCACCCAATCGTGATGATACTTGCAGGTAATGATCAGTACACCAGTCCCACTTGGCTGACCAAATTTCGTTCTTCTAGGTTAAACCGTTCCTTTGCAGTAACCGTTTTCATGTTTAGGTTTCACTCTGTTTTCTCCAATATGGTTACATGTAGTTGGAACTCTAAATCAAACACGGTTTGTGCTAGCTCTTTGAAACGTGGCACAATAATGTAGTTCCAAGTTCTTTGGCTATGGTTTGTGTCCTATGGAAGTAGCCCCAAGCAGAGACTGACGAGAATCACTTTCATTGAAAGGGGTTGCCAAGCTTCCAAAAAACTACGAGTTTCCTGAATTCTCAGCAAACATTTTTTCACCCAATCTTGATGATACTTGCAGGTAATGATCAGTACACCAGTCCCACTTGGCTCACCAAATTTCGTTCTTCTAGGTTAAACCGTTCCTTTTTCAGTAACCGTATTCATGTTTAGGATTCACTCTGTTTTCTCCTATATGGATACATGTAGTTGGAACACTAAATCAAACAGGGTTTGTGCTAGCACTTTGAAACTTGGCACAATAATGTAGTTCCAAGTTCTATGGTTATGGGGTGTCCTATGGAAGTAGCCCCAAGCAGAGACTTACGAGAATCACTTTCATTGAAAGGAGTTGCCAATCTTCCAAAAAACTACGAGGTTCCTGAATTATCAGCAAACATTTTTTCACCCAATCTTGATGATACTTGCCGGTAATGATCAGTACAGCAGTCCCACTTGGCTCACCAAATTTCGTTCTTCTAGGTTAAACCGTTCCTTTGCAGTAACCGTTTTCATGTTTAGGTTTCACTCTGTTTTCTCCTATATGGATACATGTATTTAGAACTCTAACTCAAACGCGGTTTGTGCTAGATCTTTGAAACTTGGCAGAATAATGTTGTTCCAAGTTCTATGGCTATGGTTTGTGTCCTATGGAAGTAGCCCCAAGCAGAGACTGACGAGAATCACTTTCATTGAAAGGGGTTGCCAAGCTTCCAAAAAACTACGAGTTTCCGGAAATCTCAGGAAACATTTTTTCACCCAATCGTGATGATACTTGCAGGTAATGATCAGTACACCAATCCCACTTGGCGCACCAAATTTCGTTCTTCTAGGTTAAACCATTCCTTTGCAGTAACCGTTTTCATGTTTAGGATTCACTCTGTTTTCTCCTATATGGATACATGTAGTTGGAACACTAAATCAAACACGGTTTGTGCTAGCTCTTTGAAACTTGGCACAATAATGTAGTTCCAAGTTCTATGGCTATGGTTTGTGTCCTATGGAAGTAGCCCCATGCCGAGACTGACGAGAATCACTTTCATTGAAAGGGGTTGCCAAGCTTCCAAAAAACTACGAGTTTCCGGAAATCTCAGCAAACATTTTTTCACACAATCGTGATGATACATCCATTTAATGATTAGTACACCAATCCCACTTGGCTCACCAAATTTCGTTCTTCTAGGTTAAACCGTTCCTTTGCAGTATCCGATTTCATGTTTAGGTTTCACTCTGTTTTCTCCTATATGGATACATGTAGTTGGAACTCTAAATCATACACGGATTGTGCTAGCTGTTTGAAACTTGGCACAATAATGTAGTTCCAAGTTCTATCGCGATGGTTTGTGTCTATTGAAGTAGCCCCAAGCAGAGACTGACGAGAATCACTTTCATTGAAAGGGGTTGCCAAGCTTCCAAAAAACTACGAGTTTCCGGAAATCTCAGCAAACATTTTTTCACACAATCTTGATGATACTTGCAGGTAATGATCAGTACACCGGTCCCACTTGGCTGACCAAGTTTCGTTCTTCTAGGTTAAACCATTCCTTTGCAGTAACTGTTTTCATGTTTAGGTTTCACTCTGGTTTCTCCTATATGGATACATGTAGTTGGAACTCTAAATCAAACACGGTTTGTGCTAGCTCATTGAAACTTGGCACAATAATGTAGTTCCAAGTTCTATCGCGATGGTTTGTGTCCTATGGAAGTAGCCCGAAGCAGAGACTGACGAGAATCACTTTCAATGAAAGGGGTTGCCAAGCTTCCAAAAACTACGAGTTTCCTGAAATCTCAGAAAACATTTTTTCACCCAATCTTGATGATACTTGGAGGTAATGATCAGTACACCATTCCCACTTGGCTGACCAAATTTCGTTCTTCTAGGTTAAACCGTTCCTTTGCAGTAACCGTTTTCATGTTTAGGTTTCACTCTGTTTTCTCCTATATGGTTACATGTAGTTGGAACTCTAAATCAAACACGGTTTGGGCTAGCTCTTTTGAAACGTGGCACAATAATGTAGTTCCAAGTTCTTTGGCTATGGTTTGTGTCCTATGGAAGTAGCCCCAAGCAGAGACTGACGAGAATCACTTTCATTGAAAGGGGTTACCAAGCTTCCAAAAAACTACGAGTTTCCTGAATTCTTAGCAAACATTTTTTCACCCAATCTTGATGATACTTGCAGGTAATGATCAGTACAGCAGTCCCACTTGGCTCACCAAATTTCGTTCTTCTAGGTTAAACCGTTCTTTGCAGTAACCTTTTTCATGTTTAGGATTCACTCTGTTTTCTCCTATATGGATACATGTAGTTGGAACTCTAAATCAAACACGGTTTGTGCTAGCTCTTTGAAACTTGGCAGAATAATGTTGTTCCAAGTTCTATGGCTATGGTTTGTGTCCTATGGAAGTAGCCCCAAGCAGAGACTGACGAGAATCACTTTCATTGAAAGGGGTTGCCAAGCTTCCAAAAACTACGAGTTTCCGGAAATCTCAGCAAACATTTTTTCACCCAATCTTGAAGATACATCGATTTAATGATCGGTACACCAATCCCACTTGCCTCACCAAATTTCGTTCTTCTAAGTTAAACCGTTCCTTTGCAGTAACCGTTTTCATGTTTAAGTGTCACTCTGTTTTCTCCTATATGGATACATGTATTTGGAACTCTAAATAAAACATGGTTTGTGCTAGCTCTTAGAAACTTGGCATAATAATGTAGTTCCAAGTTCTATGGCTATGGTTTCTGTCCTATGGAAGTAGCCCCAAGCAGAGACTGACGAGAATCACTTTCATTGAAAGGGCTTGCCAAGCTTCCAAAAAACTACGAGTTTCCGGATCTCAGCAAACATTTTTTCACCCAATCATGATGATACTTGCAGGTAATGATCAGTACACCAATCCCACTTGGCTCAACAAATTTCGTTCTTCTAGGTTAAACCGTTCCTTTGAAGTAACCGTTTTCATGTTTAGGTTTCACTCTGTTTTCTCCTATATGGATACATGTAGTTGGAACTCTAAATCAAACACGGTTTGTGCTAGCTCTTTGAAACTTGGCAAAATAATATAGTTCGAAGTTCTGTGGCTATGGTTTGTGTCCTATGGAGGTAGCCCAAAGCAGAGACTGACGAGAATCACTTTCATTGAAAGGGGTTGCCAAGCTTCCAAAAAACTACGAGTTTCCTAATATCTCAGCAAACATTTTTTCACCCAATCTTGATGATACTTGCAGGTAATGATCAGTACAGCAGTCCCACTTGGCTCACCAAATTTCGTTCTTCTAGGTTAAACCGTTCCTTTGCAGTAACCGTTTTCATGTTTAGGTTTCACTCTGTTTTCTCCTATAAGGATACATGTATTTAGAACTCTAAATCAAACACGGTTTGTGCTAGTTCTTTGAAACTTGGCAAAATAATGTAGTTCTAAGTTCTATGGCTATGGTTTGTGTCCTATGGAAGTAGCCTCAAGCAGAGACTGATGAGAATCACTTTCATTGAAAGGGGTTGCCAAGCTTCCAAAAAACTACGAGTTTCCTGAAATCTCAGCAAATATTTTTTCACCCAATCGTGATGATACTTGCAGGTAATGATCAGTACACCAATCCCACTTGGCTCACCAAATTTCATTCCTCTAGGTTAAACCGTTCCTTTGCAGTAACCGTTTTCATGTTTAGGTTTCACTCTGTTTTCTCCTATATGGATACATGTAGTTGGAGCTCTAAATCAAAAACGGTTTGTGCTAGCTCTTTGAAACTTGGCACAATAATGTAGTTCCAAGATCTATCGCGATGGTTTGTGTCCTATTGAAGTAGCCCCAAGCAGAGACTGACGAGAATCACTTTCATTGAAAGGGGTTGCCAAGCTTCCAAAAACTACGAGTTTCCTGAAATCTCAGCAAACATTTTTTCACCCAATCTTGATGATACTGGCAGGTAATGATCAGTATACCAGTCCGACTTGGCTCACCAAATTTCGTTCTTCTAGGTTTAACAGTTCCTTTGCAGTAACCGTTTTCATGTTTAGGTTTCACTCTGTTTTCTCCTATATGGATACATGTAGTTGGAACTCTAAATCAAACACGGTTTGTGCTAGCTCTTTTCAACTTTGCACAATAATGTAGTTCCAAGTTCTATCGCGATAGTTTGTGTCCTATTGAAGTAGCAGCAAGCAGAGACTGACGAGAATCACTTTCATTGAAAGGGGTTGCCAAACTTCCAAAAAACTACTAGTTTCCTGAAATCTCAGCAATCATTTTTTCACCCAGTCTTGATGATACATCCATTTAATGATCAGTACACGAATCCCACTTGGCTCACCAAATTTCGTTCTTCTAGATTAAACCGTTCCTTTGCAGTAACCGTTTTCATGTTTAGGTTTCACTCTGTTTTCTCCTATATGGATACATGTAGTTGGAACTCTAAATCAAACACGGTTTGTGCTAGCTCTTTGAAACTTGGCACAATAATGTAGTTCCAAGTTCTATGGCTATGGTTTGTGTCCTATGGAAGTAGCCCCAAGCAGAGACTGACGAGAATCACTTTCATTGAAAAGGGTTGCCAAACTTCCAAAAAACTACTAGTTTCCTGAAATCTCAGCAAACAGCTTTTCACCCAATCTTGATGATACATCCATTTAATGATCAGTGCACCAATCCCACTTGACTCACCAAATTTCGTTCTTCTAGGTTAATCCGTTCCTTTGCAGTAACCCTTTTCATGTTTAGGTTTCACTCTGTTTTTTCCTATATGGATACATGTAGTTGGAACACTAAATCAAACACGGTTTGTGCTAGCTCTTTGAAACTTGGAAAAATAATGTAGTTCCAAGTTCTATGGCTATGGTTTGTGTCCTATGGAAGTACACCCAAGCAGAGACTGACGAGAATCACTTTCATTGAAAGGGGTTGCCAAGCTTCAAAAAAAATACGAGTTTCCTGAAATCTCAGCAAACATTTTTTCACCCAATC
>NW_027554216.1:0-85971 GCF_045843805.1 Urocitellus parryii
TTGCTGGACGGCCAGTTGACCTTGACATGGAATCAGCGCCTACTCTCCAGCTCCTAGGGGCGAGGAGGAGAGGCTGAAGCTGCTCCCAGCCCCTCCACTCTCGGAGGTCCCATCTCACGGCCACCTGGGAGCAGCAGCAGCAGCAGCATGTCCAGAGCTGGGCGTTCAAGCCGAAGCAAGCGGCTGCGTCTGGAGGCGGAGGAGCCCCCAGGCAGCGGCTCAAGTGGCATTGGCTCGGGCAGCATTGGCTCGGGCAGCAGCAGCAGCAGCTTCCTCCTGGCCCAGCAGGCCTCGGCCACCTGCAGCGTCAGCACGGAGGAGACTGACCTGGAGGGCAGGTTCCTGCGGCTCAAGAAGGACTCAGACAAGGATCAGTCCCTGGGGAACTGGAGGATTAAGAGGCAGGTCCTGGAGGGCGATGAGATCGCCTGTAAGTTCACACCCAAGTACGTCCTGCGGGCCGGCCAGACAGTCACGGTGTGGGCAGCTGGTGCCGGGGTGGCCCACAGCCCCCCGCCACCCTGGTGTGGAAGAGCCAGAGCAGCTGGGGCTCGGGCGAAAGTTTCCGCACTGTGCTGGTCCACGCCGATGGAGAGGAAGTGGCCACAGGAGCAGTGAAGCAGTCTTCTGTGGTGCGGGAGAAGGAGAACCGGGAGGATCTTTTCCACCAGCAGGGGGACCCACGGACCACCTCGAGGGGCTGCTGCCTGATGTAACCGAGCACTCGGCATCTACACACTGTTCCTCACCCAGAGCCACTGAAAACTATTTTTCTAAAATCGGAAAAAAAAAAAAAACTTTTGGTATCTAATGATTCACTTCTCAAAAATATTTCTGCCTTATTCAACATGCCAATGCTAAAATTTTTAAAACGTCTTACTAATTTAGATACACACACACATAAACACATAGCACACACACAGACACAAGCACATACACACACACACACTCACACACACACTCTGGAGATTTTTGTTTACTACTAAAATGAATCTACAGGTAACTTTGTTGAAAGTGAACAGTTTTGCCACACTGACTCTTCTAATTCATGAGCAAGGATCTGACCATATTTATTTAGGCTTTTAAATATTTCTTTGAAAATGTTTCAGAGTTTCTGTGTAGAGTATTAAATATTTTGTTTGACTTAGCAGTAGGACTTTTGTGGAACCTGTGTTTATTAAAATTTATCTTTACACACAAAACCAAAATAATTGTATTTAATGCAAATTCAGAAAACATACTAAAACAAAACTTATTTGTCCTTGACAACCTGAGGTTCAGTGTGGACTTTGTCAATACAACACTAAAGACCTGACCCAAGAAAAATTAATTGATAACTAGATTTATTTACATACTGTCTATGGTTTATTGAATTCTACAATGGTAGAATCAAATAATGTGAGATAAATCTACCCACCATGCCTACCACAAAGATTAAAATATTTACTTTTCAGAAAACAATTTGAAAATCTCTCCATTAAAACAATGATATTATTTTTCAGAGTGAGCATTTACTAAAAAAGAAAGAAAGAAATACAGAAAGAAAGAAAGAAAAAGAAAGAAAGAAAGAAAGAAAGAAAAAAGAAAGAAAGAAAGAAAAATTTACTTTAATTCCACGTTTTCACTCAATATGTTACATTAAAATTTTATTTATTACTCCTTCAGGTTTGTTCACGAAGGAAGAAGAAGAAGAAGAAGAAGAAGAAGGAAGAAGAAGCAGAAGAAGAAGAAGCAGAAGAAGAAGAAGCAGAAGAAGAAGAAGAAGAAGAAGAAGAAGAAGAAAGAAGAAAAAGAAGAAGAAGAAGAAGAAAGAGAGAGAGAGAGAGAGAGAGTAAATAAAATGACAAATTTGTGAAACATATTCCCTGTATTCCCTGTTTAATGGATTGTTTTTTATGTGGAATCAGAGTACATATACCATGAAAAAACTTTGTGTAAAGTACCTAATACAAAAAATGGTTTTAAGGTAAAATGTCTTAAGAATCATTTTAAAAGGAGTTTATTTTAGTGAATACTTTTAATTTTAATGTAATCTAATTTATGGAAATCATCTTCTTGATTTTAAAATAGAACACTAAGAAAGTGAGGTACGCAGATGACAAAAACATTAAGAGAGTCTCCTCTGTTTGGCTGGGGATGTGGCTCAAGCGGTAGCGCGCTCGCCTGGCATGCGTGCGGCCCGGGTTCGATCCTCAGCACCACAAACAAACAAAGGTGTTGTGTCCGCCAAGAACTAAAAATAAATAAATATTTAAAAAAAAAAGAGAGTCTCCTCTACAAACTTCAAAAATATTTATTTATTTTCTGCATTGATCTCTTTTTTGTATGATATATAATAGTAGTCAGATTTTCATCCGATTGCATTTGTATATTTAACTTCCACACATGGTGTAATATAAAGTTGATCGGTAGTAGGTTTGTTTCCAATACAATTTCCATGTCTATGTGACTATGTTTCAGGATTAATTCTAATTTTCTGTGAATATTTTTGTATTATAAAAAGCTGCCTTGATTACTGTAGCTTAAAAAGTGTTCATAAAAACTTTTGGTATGCTGCCGGTGAGGAGCTGAAGGAGGCCCGCATGCGGATCGAGTCCCCAGCTACCAGATCTCCAGCCTCCAGAAGCAGGCCAGTGCTGCTGAGGACCGCATCCGAGAGCTGGAAGGGGCCAGGACTGAGGAGCGGGAGAAGTTCCGGAAGACGCTGGACGCCAAGGAGCAGGAGATGATGGAGATGCGTGATGTGATGCAGCAACAGCTGGCCGAGTACCAGGAGTTGCTGGACGTCCAGTTGACCTTGGACATGGAGATCAGCGCCTACCGCAAGCTCCTAGAGGGCGAGGAGGAGAGGCTGAAGCTGGCTCCCAGCCCCTCCTCACGGGTCACCATCTCACGGGCCACCTGGAGCAGCAGCAGCAGCAGCATGTCCAGAGCTGGGCGTTCAAGCCGAAGCAAGCGGCTGCGTCTGGAGGCGGAGGAGCCCCAGGCAGCGGCTCAAGTGGCATTGGCTCGGGCAGCATTGGCTCGGGCAGCAGCAGCAGCAGCTTCCTCCTGGCCCAGCAGGCCTCGGCCACCTGCAGCGTCAGCACGGAGGAGACTGACCTGGAGGGCAGGTTCCTGCGGCTCAAGAAGGACTCAGACAAGGATCAGTCCCTGGGGAACTGGAGGATTAAGAGGCAGGTCCTGGAGGGCGATGAGATCGCCTGTAAGTTCACACCCAAGTACGTCCTGCGGGCCGGCCAGACAGTCACGGTGTGGGCAGCTGGTGCCGGGGTGGCCCACAGCCCCCCGCCACCCTGGTGTGGAAGAGCCAGAGCAGCTGGGGCTCGGGCGAAAGTTTCCGCACTGTGCTGGTCCACGCCGATGGAGAGGAAGTGGCCACAGGAGCAGTGAAGCAGTCTTCTGTGGTGCGGGAGAAGGAGAACCGGGAGGATCTTTTCCACCAGCAGGGGGACCCACGGACCACCTCGAGGGGCTGCTGCCTGATGTAACCGAGCACTCGGCATCTACACACTGTTCCTCACCCAGAGCCACTGAAAACTATTTTTCTAAAATCGGAAAAAAAAAAAAAAAAAAAAACTTTTGGTAACTAATGATTCACTTTCTCAAAAATATTTCTGCCTTATTCAACATGCCAATGCTAAAATTTTTAAAACGTCTTACTAATTTAGATACACACACACATAAACACATAGCACACACACAGACACAAGCACATACACACACACACACTCACACACACACTCTGGAGATTTTTGTTTACTACTAAAATGAATCTACAGGTAACTTTGTTGAAAGTGAACAGTTTTTGCCACACTGACTCTTCTAATTCATGAGCAAGGATCTGACCATATTTATTTAGGCTTTTAAATATTTCTTTGAAAATGTTTCAGAGTTTCTGTGTAGAGTATTAAATATTTTGTTTGACTTAGCAGTAGGACTTTTGTGGAACCTGTGTTTATTAAAATTTATCTTTACACACAAAACCAAAATAATTGTATTTAATGCAAATTCAGAAAACATACTAAAACAAAACTTATTTGTCCTTGACAACCTGAGGTTCAGTGTGGACTTTGTCAATACAACACTAAAGACCTGACCCAAGAAAAATTAATTGATAACTAGATTTATTTACATACTGTCTATGGTTTATTGAATTCTACAATGGTAGAATCAAATAATGTGAGATAAATCTACCCACCATGCCTACCACAAAGATTAAAATATTTACTTTTCAGAAAACAATTTGAAAATCTCTCCATTAAAACAATGATATTATTTTCAGAGTGAGCATTTACTGAAAAAGAAAGAAAGAAATACAGAAAGAAAGAAAGAAAAATAAAGAAAGAAAGAAAGAAAGAAAAAAGAAAGAAAGAAAGAAAAATTTACTTTAATTCCACGTTTTCACTCAATATGTTACATTAAAATTTTATTTATTACTCCTTCAGGTATGTTCACGAAGAAGAAGAAGAAGAAGAAGAAGAAGAAGAAGAAGAAGAAGAAGAAGAAGAAGAAGAAGAAGCAGAAGAAGAAGAAGCAGAAGAAGAAGAAGAAGAAGAAGAAGAAGAAGAAGAAGAAGAAGAAGAAAAAGAAGAATTAGAAGAAGAAAGAGAGAGAGAGAGAGAGAGAGAGAGAGTAAATAAAATGACAAATTTGTGAAACATATTCCCTGTATTCCCTGTTTAATGGATTGTTTTTTATGTGGAATCAGAGTACATTATACCATGAAAAAACTTTGTGTAAAGTACCTAATACAAAAAATGGTTTTAAGTAAAATGTCTTAAGAATCAATTTTAAAAAGGAGTTTATTTTAGTGAATACTTTTAATTTTAATGTAATCTAATTTATGGAAATCATCTTCTTGATTTTAAAATAGAACACTAAGAAAGTGAGGTACGCAGATGACAAAAACATTAAGAGAGTCTCCTCTGTTTGGCTGGGGATGTGGCTCAAGCGGTAGCGCGCTCGCCTGGCATGCGTGCGGCCCGGGTTCGATCCTCAGCACCACAAACAAACAAAGGTGTTGTGTCCGCCAAGAACTAAAAATAAATAAATATTTAAAAAAAAAGAGAGTCTCCTCTACAAACTTCAAAAATATTTATTTATTTCTGCATTGATCTCTTTTTTGTATGATATATAATAGTAGTCAGATTTCATCCGATTGCATTTGTATATTTAACTTCCACACATGGTGTAATATAAAGTTGATCGGTAGTAGGTTTGTTTCCAATACAATTTCCATGTCTATGTGACTATGTTTCAGGATTAATTCTAATTTTCTGTGAATATTTTTGTATTATAAAAAGCTGCCTTGATTACTGTAGCTTAAAAAGTGTTCATAAAAACTTTTGGTATGCTGCCGGTGAGGAGCTGAAGGAGGCCCGCATGCGGATCGAGTCCCCCAGCTACCAGATCTCCAGCCTCCAGAAGCAGGCCAGTGCTGCTGAGGACCGCATCCGAGAGCTGGAAGGGGCCAGGACTGAGGAGCGGGAGAAGTTCCGGAAGACGCTGGACGCCAAGGAGCAGGAGATGATGGAGATGCGTGATGTGATGCAGCAACAGCTGGCCGAGTACCAGGAGTTGCTGGACGTCCAGTTGACCTTGGACATGGAGATCAGCGCCTACCGCAAGCTCCTAGAGGGCGAGGAGGAGAGGCTGAAGCTGGCTCCCAGCCCCTCCTCACGGGTCACCATCTCACGGGCCACCTGGAGCAGCAGCAGCAGCAGCATGTCCAGAGCTGGGCGTTCAAGCCGAAGCAAGCGGCTGCGTCTGGAGGCGGAGGAGCCCCCAGGCAGCGGCTCAAGTGGCATTGGCTCGGGCAGCATTGGCTCGGGCAGCAGCAGCAGCAGCTTCCTCCTGGCCCAGCAGGCCTCGGCCACCTGCAGCGTCAGCACGGAGGAGACTGACCTGGAGGGCAGGTTCCTGCGGCTCAAGAAGGACTCAGACAAGGATCAGTCCCTGGGGAACTGGAGGATTAAGAGGCAGGTCCTGGAGGGCGATGAGATCGCCTGTAAGTTCACACCCAAGTACGTCCTGCGGGCCGGCCAGACAGTCACGGTGTGGGCAGCTGGTGCCGGGGTGGCCCACAGCCCCCCGCCACCCTGGTGTGGAAGAGCCAGAGCAGCTGGGCTCGGGCGAAAGTTTCCGCACTGTGCTGGTCCACGCCGATGGAGAGGAAGTGGCCACAGGAGCAGTGAAGCAGTCTTCTGTGGTGCGGGAGAAGGAGAACCGGGAGGATCTTTTCCACCAGCAGGGGGACCCACGGACCACCTCGAGGGGCTGCTGCCTGATGTAACCGAGCACTCGGCATCTACACACTGTTTCCTCACCCAGAGCCACTGAAAACTATTTTTCTAAAATCGGAAAAAAAAAAAAAAAAAAAAAAACTTTTGGTATCTAATGATTCACTTCTCAAAAATATTTCTGCCTTATTCAACATGCCAATGCTAAAATTTTTAAAACGTCTTACTAATTTAGATACACACACACATAAACACATAGCACACACACAGACACAAGCACATACACACACACACACTCACACACACACTCTGGAGATTTTTGTTTACTACTAAAATGAATCTACAGGTAACTTTGTTGAAAGTGAACAGTTTTGCCACACTGACTCTTCTAATTCATGAGCAAGGATCTGACCATATTTATTTAGGCTTTTAAATATTTCTTTGAAAATGTTTCAGAGTTTCTGTGTAGAGTATTAAATATTTTGTTTGACTTAGCAGTAGGACTTTTGTGGAACCTGTGTTTATTAAAATTTATCTTTACACACAAAACCAAAATAATTGTATTTAATGCAAATTCAGACAACCTGAGGTTCAGTGTGGACTTTGTCAATACAACACTAAAGACCTGACCCAAGAAAAATTAATTGATAACTAGATTTATTTACATACTGTCTATGGTTTATTGAATTCTACAATGGTAGAATCAAATAATGTGAGATAAATCTACCCACCATGCCTACCACAAAGATTAAAATATTTACTTTTCAGAAAACAATTTGAAAATCTCTCCATTAAAACAATGATATTATTTTCAGAGTGAGCATTTACTAAAAAAGAAAGAAAGAAATACAGAAAGAAAGAAAGAAAAATAAAGAAAGAAAGAAAGAAAGAAAAAGAAAGAAAGAAAGAAAAATTTACTTTAATTCCACGTTTTCACTCAATATGTTACATTAAAATTTTATTTATTACTCCTTCAGGTATGTTCACGAAGAAGAAGAAGAAGAAGAAGAAGAAGAAGAAGAAGAAGAAGAAGAAGAAGAAGAAGAAGCAGAAGAAGAAGAAGCAGAAGAAGAAGAAGAAGAAGAAGAAGAAGAAGAAGAAGAAGAAGAAGAAGAAGAAAAAGAAGAAGAAGAAGAAGAAAGAGAGAGAGAGAGAGAGAGAGTAAATAAAATGACAAATTTGTGAAACATATTCCCTGTATTCCCTGTTTAATGGATTGTTTTTTATGTGGAATCAGAGTACATATACCATGAAAAAACTTTGTGTAAAGTACCTAATACAAAAAATGGTTTTAAGTAAAATGTCTTAAGAATCAATTTTAAAAAGGAGTTTATTTTAGTGAATACTTTTAATTTTAATGTAATCTAATTTATGGAAATCATCTTCTTGATTTTAAAATAGAACACTCTAAGAAAGTGAGGTACGCAGATGACAAAAACATTAAGAGAGTCTCCTCTGTTTGGCTGGGGATGTGGCTCAAGCGGTAGCGCGCTCGCCTGGCATGCGTGCGGCCCGGGTTCGATCCTCAGCACCACAAACAAACAAAGGTGTTGTGTCCGCCAAGAACTAAAAATAAATAAATATTTAAAAAAAAAAGAGAGTCTCCTCTACAAACTTCAAAAATATTTATTTATTTTCTGCATTGATCTCTTTTTTGTATGATATATAATAGTAGTCAGATTTCATCCGATTGCATTTGTATATTTAACTTCCACACATGGTGTAATATAAAGTTGATCGGTAGTAGGTTTGTTTCCAATACAATTTCCATGTCTATGTGACTATGTTTCAGGATTAATTCTAATTTTCTGTGAATATTTTTGTATTCTAAAAAGCTGCCTTGATTACTGTAGCTTAAAAAGTGTTCATAAAAACTTTTGGTATGCTGCCGGTGAGGAGCTGAAGGAGGCCCGCATGCGGATCGAGTCCCCAGCTACCAGATCTCCAGCCTCCAGAAGCAGGCCAGTGCTGCTGAGGACCGCATCCGAGAGCTGGAAGGGGCCAGGACTGAGGAGCGGGAGAAGTTCCGGAAGACGCTGGACGCCAAGGAGCAGGAGATGATGGAGATGCGTGATGTGATGCAGCAACAGCTGGCCGAGTACCAGGAGTTGCTGGACGTCCAGTTGACCTTGGACATGGAGATCAGCGCCTACCGCAAGCTCCTAGAGGGCGAGGAGGAGAGGCTGAAGCTGGCTCCCAGCCCCTCCTCACGGGTCACCATCTCACGGGCCACCTGGAGCAGCAGCAGCAGCAGCATGTCCAGAGCTGGGCGTTCAAGCCGAAGCAAGCGGCTGCGTCTGGAGGCGGAGGAGCCCCCAGGCAGCGGCTCAAGTGGCATTGGCTCGGGCAGCATTGGCTCGGGCAGCAGCAGCAGGCAGCTTCCTCCTGGCCCAGCAGGCCTCGGCCACCTGCAGCGTCAGCACGGAGGAGACTGACCTGGAGGGCAGGTTCCTGCGGCTCAAGAAGGACTCAGACAAGGATCAGTCCCTGGGGAACTGGAGGATTAAGAGGCAGGTCCTGGAGGGCGATGAGATCGCCTGTAAGTTCACACCCAAGTACGTCCTGCGGGCCGGCCAGACAGTCACGGTGTGGGCAGCTGGTGCCGGGGTGGCCCACAGCCCCCCCGCCACCCTGGTGTGGAAGAGCCAGAGCAGCTGGGGCTCGGGCGAAAGTTTCCGCACTGTGCTGGTCCACGCCGATGGAGAGGAAGTGGCCACAGGAGCAGTGAAGCAGTCTTCTGTGGTGCGGGAGAAGGAGAACCGGGAGGATCTTTTCCACCAGCAGGGGGACCCCACGGACCACCTCGAGGGGCTGCTGCCTGATGTAACCGAGCACTCGGCATCTACACACTGTTCCTCACCCAGAGCCACTGAAAACTATTTTTCTAAAATCGGAAAAAAAAAAAAAAAAAAAAAACTTTTGGTATCTAATGATTCACTTCTCAAAAATATTTCTGCCTTATTCAACATGCCAATGCTAAAATTTTTAAAACGTCTTACTAATTTAGATACACACACACATAAACACATAGCACACACACAGACACAAGCACATACACACACACACACTCACACACACACTCTGGAGATTTTTGTTTACTACTAAAATGAATCTACAGGTAACTTTGTTGAAAGTGAACAGTTTTGCCACACTGACTCTTCTAATTCATGAGCAAGGATCTGACCATATTTATTTAGGCTTTTAAATATTTCTTTGAAAATGTTTCAGAGTTTCTGTGTAGAGTATTAAATATTTTGTTTGACTTAGCAGTAGGACTTTTGTGGAACCTGTGTTTATTAAAATTATCTTTACACACAAAACCAAAATAATTGTATTTAATGCAAATTCAGACAACCTGAGGTTCAGTGTGGACTTTGTCAATACAACACTAAAGACCTGACCCAAGAAAAATTAATTGATAACTAGATTTATTTACATACTGTCTATGGTTTTATTGAATTCTACAATGTAGAATCAAATAATGTGAGATAAATCTACCCACCATGCCTACCACAAAGATTAAAATATTTACTTTTCAGAAAACAATTTGAAAATCTCTCCATTAAAACAATGATATTATTTTCAGAGTGAGCATTTACTAAAAAAGAAAGAAAGAAATACAGAAAGAAAGAAAGAAAAATAAAGAAAGAAAGAAAGAAAGAAAAAAGAAAGAAAGAAAGAAAAATTTACTTTAATTCCACGTTTTCACTCAATATGTTACATTAAAATTTTATTTATTACTCCTTCAGGTATGTTCACGAAGAAGAGAAGAAGAAGAAGAAGAAGAAGAAGAAGAAGAAGAAGAAGAAGAAGAAGCAGAAGAAGAAGAAGCAGAAGAAGAAGAAGAAGAAGAAGAAGAAGAAGAAGAAGAAGAAGAAGAAGAAGAAAAAGAAGAAGAAGAAGAAGAAAGAGAGAGAGAGAGAGAGAGAGTAAATAAAATGACAAATTTGTGAAACATATTCCCTGTATTCCTGTTTAATGGATTGTTTTTTATGTGGAATCAGAGTACATATACCATGAAAAAACTTTGTGTAAAGTACCTAATACAAAAAATGGTTTTAAGTAAAATGTCTTAAGAATCAATTTTAAAAAGGAGTTTATTTTAAGTGAATACTTTTAATTTTAATGTAATCTAATTTATGGAAATCATCTTCTTGATTTTAAAATAGAACACTCTAAGAAAGTGAGGTACGCAGATGACAAAAACATTAAGAGAGTCTCCTCTGTTTGGCTGGGGATGTGGCTCAAGCGGTAGCGCGCTCGCCTGGCATGCGTGCGGCCCGGGTTCGATCCTCAGCACCACAAACAAACAAAGGTGTTGTGTCCGCCAAGAACTAAAAATAAATAAATATTTTAAAAAAAAAAGAGAGTCTCCTCTACAAACTTCAAAAATATTTATTTATTTTCTGCATTGATCTCTTTTTTGTATGATATATAATAGTAGTCAGATTTCATCCGATTGCATTTGTATATTTAACTTCCACACATGGTGTAATATAAAGTTGATCCGGTAGTAGGTTTGTTTCCAATACAATTTCCATGTCTATGTGACTATGTTTCAGGATTAATTCTAATTTTCTGTGAATATTTTTGTATTATAAAAAGCTGCCTTGATTACTGTAGCTTAAAAAGTGTTCATAAAAACTTTTGGTATGCTGCCGGTGAGGAGCTGAAGGAGGCCCGCATGCGGATCGAGTCCCCCAGCTACCAGATCTCCAGCCTCCAGAAGCAGGCCAGTGCTGCTGAGGACCGCATCCGAGAGCTGGAAGGGGCCAGGACTGAGGAGCGGGAGAAGTTCCGGAAGACGCTGGACGCCAAGGAGCAGGAGATGATGGAGATGCGTGATGTGATGCAGCAACAGCTGGCCGAGTACCAGGAGTTGCTGGACGTCCAGTTGACCTTGGACATGGAGATCAGCGCCTACCGCAAGCTCCTAGAGGGCGAGGAGGAGAGGCTGAAGCTGGCTCCCAGCCCCTCCTCACGGGTCACCATCTCACGGGCCACCTGGAGCAGCAGCAGCAGCAGCATGTCCAGAGCTGGGCGTTCAAGCCGAAGCAAGCGGCTGCGTCTGGAGGCGGAGGAGCCCCCAGGCAGCGGCTCAAGTGGCATTGGCTCGGGCAGCATTGGCTCGGGCAGCAGCAGCAGCAGCTTCCTCCTGGCCCAGCAGGCCTCGGCCACCTGCAGCGTCAGCACGGAGGAGACTGACCTGGAGGGCAGGTTCCTGCGGCTCAAGAAGGACTCAGACAAGGATCAGTCCCTGGGGAACTGGAGGATTAAGAGGCAGGTCCTGGAGGGCGATGAGATCGCCTGTAAGTTCACACCCAAGTACGTCCTGCGGGCCGGCCAGACAGTCACGGTGTGGGCAGCTGGTGCCGGGGTGGGCCCACAGCCCCCCGCCACCCTGGTGTGGAAGAGCCAGAGCAGCTGGGGCTCGGGCGAAAGTTTCCGCACTGTGCTGGTCCACGCCGATGGAGAGGAAGTGGCCACAGGAGCAGTGAAGCAGTCTTCTGTGGTGCGGGAGAAGGAGAACCGGGAGGATCTTTTCCACCAGCAGGGGGACCCACGGACCACCTCGAGGGGCTGCTGCCTGATGTAACCGAGCACTCGGCATCTACACACTGTTCCTCACCCAGAGCCACTGAAAACTATTTTTCTAAAATCGGAAAAAAAAAAAAAAAAACTTTTGGTATCTAATGATTCACTTCTCAAAAATATTTCTGCCTTATTCAACATGCCAATGCTAAAATTTTTAAAACGTCTTACTAATTTAGATACACACACACATAAACACATAGCACACACACAGACACAAGCACATACACACACACACACTCACACACACACTCTGGAGATTTTTGTTTACTACTAAAATGAATCTACAGGTAACTTTGTTGAAAGTGAACAGTTTTGCCACACTGACTCTTCTAATTCATGAGCAAGGATCTGACCATATTTATTTAGGCTTTTAAATATTTCTTTGAAAATGTTTCAGAGTTTCTGTGTAGAGTATTAAATATTTTGTTTGACTTAGCAGTAGACTTTTGTGGAACCTGTGTTTATTAAAATTTATCTTTACACACAAAACCAAAATAATTGTATTTAATGCAAATTCAGAAAACATACTAAAAGAAAACTTATTTGTCCTTGACAACCTGAGGTTCAGTGTGGACTTTGTCAATACAACACTAAAGACCTGACCCAAGAAAAATTAATTGATAACTAGATTTATTTACATACTGTCTATGGTTTATTGAATTCTACAATGGTAGAATCAAATAATGTGAGATAAATCTACCCACCATGCCTACCACAAAGATTAAAATATTTACTTTTCAGAAAACAATTTGAAAATCTCTCCATTAAAACAATGATATTATTTT
The DNA here is from genome assembly GCF_045843805.1 of Urocitellus parryii. Taxonomy (NCBI): domain Eukaryota; kingdom Metazoa; phylum Chordata; class Mammalia; order Rodentia; family Sciuridae; genus Urocitellus; species Urocitellus parryii. Next base: position 12,623 of record NW_027554216.1, read on the forward strand.
CAGAGTGAGCATTTACTAAAAAAGAAAGAAAGAAATACAGAAAGAAAGAAAGAAAAAGAAAGAAAGAAAGAAAGAAAGAAAAAAGAAAGAAAGAAAGAAAAATTTACTTTAATTCCACGTTTTCACTCAATATGTTACATTAAAATTTTATTTATTACTCCTTCAGGTATGTTCACGAAGAAGAAGAAGAAGAAGAAGAAGAAGAAGAAGAGAAGAAGAAGAAGAAGAAGAAGAAGAAGCAGAAGAAGAAGAAGCAGAAGAAGAAGAAGAAGAAGAAGAAGAAGAAGAAGAAGAAGAAGAAGAAGAAAAAGAAGAAGAAGAAGAAGAAAGAGAGAGAGAGAGAGAGAGAGTAAATAAAATGACAAATTTGTGAAACATATTCCCTGTATTCCCTGTTTAATGGATTGTTTTTTATGTGGAATCAGAGTACATATACCATGAAAAAACTTTGTGTAAAGTACCTAATACAAAAAATGGTTTTAAGTAAAATGTCTTAAGAATCAATTTTAAAAAGGAGTTTATTTTAGTGAATACTTTTAATTTTAATGTAATCTAATTTATGGAAATCATCTTCTTGATTTTAAAATAGAACACTCTAAGAAAGTGAGGTACGCAGATGACAAAAACATTAAGAGAGTCTCCTCTGTTTGGCTGGGGATGTGGCTCAAGCGGTAGCGCGCTCGCCTGGCATGCATGCGGCCCGGGTTCGATCCTCAGCACCACAAACAAACAAAGGTGTTGTGTCCGCCAAGAACTAAAAATAAATAAATATTTAAAAAAAAAAAGAGAGTCTCCTCTACAAACTTCAAAAATATTTATTTATTTTCTGCATTGATCTCTTTTTTGTATGATATATAATAGTAGTCAGATTTCATCCGATTGCATTTGTATATTTAACTTCCACACATGGTGTAATATAAAGTTGATCGGTAGTAGGTTTGTTTCCAATACAATTTCCATGTCTATGTGACTATGTTTCAGGATTAATTCTAATTTTCTGTGAATATTTTTGTATTATAAAAAGCTGCCTTGATTACTGTAGCTTAAAAAGTGTTCATAAAAACTTTTGGTATGCTGCCGGTGAGGAGCTGAAGGAGGCCCGCATGCGGATCGAGTCCCCCAGCTACCAGATCTCCAGCCTCCAGAAGCAGGCCAGTGCTGCTGAGGACCGCATCCGAGAGCTGGAAGGGGCCAGGACTGAGGAGCGGGAGAAGTTCCGGAAGACGCTGGACGCCAAGGAGCAGGAGATGATGGAGATGCGTGATGTGATGCAGCAACAGCTGGCCGAGTACCAGGAGTTGCTGGACGTCCAGTTGACCTTGGACATGGAGATCAGCGCCTACCGCAAGCTCCTAGAGGGCGAGGAGGAGAGGCTGAAGCTGGCTCCCAGCCCCTCCTCACGGGTCACCATCTCACGGGCCACCTGGAGCAGCAGCAGCAGCAGCATGTCCAGAGCTGGGCGTTCAAGCCGAAGCAAGCGGCTGCGTCTGGAGGCGGAGGAGCCCCAGGCAGCGGCTCAAGTGGCATTGGCTCGGGCAGCATTGGCTCGGGCAGCAGCAGCAGCAGCTTCCTCCTGGCCCAGCAGGCCTCGGCCACCTGCAGCGTCAGCACGGAGGAGACTGACCTGGAGGGCAGGTTCCTGCGGCTCAAGAAGGACTCAGACAAGGATCAGTCCCTGGGGAACTGGAGGATTAAGAGGCAGGTCCTGGAGGGCGATGAGATCGCCTGTAAGTTCACACCCAAGTACGTCCTGCGGGCCGGCCAGACAGTCACGGTGTGGGCAGCTGGTGCCGGGGTGGCCCACAGCCCCCCGCCACCCTGGTGTGGAAGAGCCAGAGCAGCTGGGGCTCGGGCGAAAGTTTCCGCACTGTGCTGGTCCACGCCGATGGAGAGGAAGTGGCCACAGGAGCAGTGAAGCAGTCTTCTGTGGTGCGGGAGAAGGAGAACCGGGAGGATCTTTTTCCACCAGCAGGGGGACCCACGGACCACCTCGAGGGGCTGCTGCCTGATGTAACCGAGCACTCGGCATCTACACACTGTTCCTCACCCAGAGCCACTGAAAACTATTTTTCTAAAATCGGAAAAAAAAAAAAAAACTTTTGGTATCTAATGATTCACTTCTCAAAAATATTTCTGCCTTATTCAACATGCCAATGCTAAAATTTTTAAAACGTCTTACTAATTTAGATACACACACACATAAACACATAGCACACACACAGACACAAGCACATACACACACACACACTCACACACACACTCTGGAGATTTTTGTTTACTACTAAAATGAATCTACAGGTAACTTTGTGAAAGTGAACAGTTTTGCCACACTGACTCTTCTAATTCATGAGCAAGGATCTGACCATATTTATTTAGGCTTTTAAATATTTCTTTGAAAATGTTTCAGAGTTTCTGTGTAGAGTATTAAATATTTTGTTTGACTTAGCAGTAGGACTTTTGTGGAACCTGTGTTTATTAAAATTTATCTTTACACACAAAACCAAAATAATTGTATTTAATGCAAATTCAGAAAACATACTAAAACAAAACTTATTTGTCCTTGACAACCTGAGGTTCAGTGTGGACTTTGTCAATACAACACTAAAGACCTGACCCAAGAAAAATTAATTGATAACTAGATTTATTTACATACTGTCTATGGTTTATTGAATTCTACAATGGTAGAATCAAATAATGTGAGATAAATCTACCCACCATGCCTACCACAAAGATTAAAATATTTACTTTTCAGAAAACAATTTGAAAATCTCTCCATTAAAACAATGATATTATTTTCAGAGTGAGCATTTACTAAAAAAGAAAGAAAGAAATACAGAAAGAAAGAAAGAAAAAGAAAGAAAGAAAGAAAGAAAGAAAAAAGAAAGAAAGAAAGAAAAATTTACTTTAATTCCACGTTTTCACTCAATATGTTACATTAAAATTTTATTTATTACTCCTTCAGGTATGTTCACGAAGAAGAAGAAGAAGAACAAGAAGAAGAAGAAGAAGAAGAAGAAGAAGAAGAAGAAGAAGAAGCAGAAGAAGAAGAAGCAGAAGAAGAAGAAGAAGAAGAAGAAGAAGAAGAAGAAGAAGAAAAAGAAGAAGAAGAAGAAGAAAGAGAGAGAGAGAGAGAGAGAGAGAGTAAATAAAATGACAAATTTGTGAAACATATTCCCTGTATTCCCTGTTTAATGGATTGTTTTTTATGTGGAATCAGAGTACATATACCATGAAAAAACTTTGTGTAAAGTACCTAATACAAAAAATGGTTTTAAGTAAAATGTCTTAAGAATCAATTTTAAAAAGGAGTTTATTTTAGTGAATACTTTTAATTTTAATGTAATCTAATTTATGGAAATCATCTTCTTGATTTTAAAATAGAACACTCTAAGAAAGTGAGGTACGCAGATGACAAAAACATTAAGAGAGTCTCCTCTGTTTGGCTGGGGATGTGGCTCAAGCGGTAGCGCGCTCGCCTGGCATGCGTGCGGCCCGGGTTCGATCCTCAGCACCACAAACAAACAAAGGTGTTGTGTCCGCCAAGAACTAAAAATAAATAAATATTTAAAAAAAAAAAGAGAGTCTCCTCTACAAACTTCAAAAATATTTATTTATTTTCTGCATTGATCTCTTTTTTGTATGATATATAATAGTAGTCAGATTTCATCCGATTGCATTTGTATATTTAACTTCCACACATGGTGTAATATAAAGTTGATCGGTAGTAGGTTTGTTTCCAATACAATTTCCATGTCTATGTGACTATGTTTCAGGATTAATTCTAATTTTCTGTGAATATTTTTGTATTATAAAAAGCTGCCTTGATTACTGTAGCTTAAAAAGTGTTCATAAAAACTTTTGGTATGCTGCCGGTGAGGAGCTGAAGGAGGCCCGCATGCGGATCGAGTCCCCCAGCTACCAGATCTCCAGCCTCCAGAAGCAGGCCAGTGCTGCTGAGGACCGCATCCGAGAGCTGGAAGGGGCCAGGACTGAGGAGCGGGAGAAGTTCCGGAAGACGCTGGACGCCAAGGAGCAGGAGATGATGGAGATGCGTGATGTGATGCAGCAACAGCTGGCCGAGTACCAGGAGTTGCTGGACGTCCAGTTGACCTTGGACATGGAGATCAGCGCCTACCGCAAGCTCCGAGAGGGCGAGGAGGAGAGGCTGAAGCTGGCTCCCAGCCCCTCCTCACGGGTCACCATCTCACGGGCCACCTGGAGCAGCAGCAGCAGCATGTCCAGAGCTGGGCGTTCAAGCCGAAGCAAGCGGCCGCGTCTGGAGGCGGAGGAGCCCCCAGGCAGCGGCTCAAGTGGCATTGGCTCGGGCAGCATTGGCTCGGGCAGCAGCAGCAGCAGCTTCCTCCTGGCCCAGCAGGCCTCTGCCACCTGCAGCGTCAGCACGGAGGAGATTGACCTGGAGGGCAGGTTCCTGCGGCTCAAGAAGGACTCAGACAAGGATCAGTCCCTGGGGAACTGGAGGATTAAGAGGCAGGTCCTGGAGGGCGATGAGATCGCCTGTAAGTTCACACCCAAGTACGTCCTGCGGGCCGGCCAGACAGTCACGGTGTGGGCAGCTGGTGCCGGGGTGGCCCACAGCCCCCCGCCACCCTGGTGTGGAAGAGCCAGAGCAGCTGGGGCTCGGGCGAAAGTTTCCGCACTGTGCTGGTCCACGCCGATGGAGAGGAAGTGGCCACAGGAGCAGTGAAGCAGTCTTCTGTGGTGCGGGAGAAGGAGAACCGGGAGGATCTTTTCCACCAGCAGGGGGACCCACGGACCACCTCGAGGGGCTGCTGCCTGATGTAACCGAGCACTCGGCATCTACACACTGTTCCTCACCCAGAGCCACTGAAAACTATTTTTCTAAAATCGGAAAAAAAAAAAAAAACTTTTGGTATCTAATGATTCACTTCTCAAAAATATTTCTGCCTTATTCAACATGCCAATGCTAAAATTTTTAAAACGTCTTACTAATTTAGATACACACACACATAAACACATAGCACACACACAGACACAAGCACATACACACACACACACTCACACACACACTCTGGAGATTTTTGTTTACTACTAAAATGAATCTACAGGTAACTTTGTTGAAAGTGAACAGTTTTGCCACACTGACTCTTCTAATTCATGAGCAAGGATCTGACCATATTTATTTAGGCTTTTAAATATTTCTTTGAAAATGTTTCAGAGTTTCTGTGTAGAGTATTAAATATTTTGTTTGACTTAGCAGTAGGACTTTTGTGGAACCTGTGTTTATTAAAATTTATCTTTACACACAAAACCAAAATAATTGTATTTAATGCAAATTCAGAAAACATACTAAAACAAAACTTATTTGTCCTTGACAACCTGAGGTTCAGTGTGGACTTTGTCAATACAACACTAAAGACCTGACCCAAGAAAAATTAATTGATAACTAGATTTATTTACATACTGTCTATGGTTTATTGAATTCTACAATGGTAGAATCAAATAATGTGAGATAAATCTACCCACCATGCCTACCACAAAGATTAAAATATTTACTTTTCAGAAAACAATTTGAAAATCTCTCCATTAAAACAATGATATTATTTTCAGAGTGAGCATTTACTGAAAAAGAAAGAAAGAAATACAGAAAGAAAGAAAGAAAAAGAAAGAAAGAAAGAAAGAAAGAAAAAAGAAAGAAAGAAAGAAAAATTTACTTTAATTCCACGTTTTCACTCAATATGTTACATTAAAATTTTATTTATTACTCCTTCAGGTATGTTCACGAAGAAGAAGAAGAAGAAGAAGAAGAAGAAGAAGAAGAAGAAGAAGAAGAAGAAGAAGAAGCAGAAGAAGAAGAAGAAGAAGAAGAAGAAGAAGAAGAAGAAGAAGAGAAGAAGAAGAAGAAGAAAAAGAAGAAGAAGAAGAAGAAAGAGAGAGAGAGAGAGAGAGAGTAAATAAAATGACAAATTTGTGAAACATATTCCCTGTATTCCCTGTTTAATGGATTGTTTTTTATGTGGAATCAGAGTACATATACCATGAAAAAACTTTGTGTAAAGTACCTAATACAAAAAATGGTTTTAAGTAAAATGTCTTAAGAATCAATTTTAAAAAGGAGTTTATTTTAGTGAATACTTTTAATTTTAATGTAATCTAATTTATGGAAATCATCTTCTTGATTTTAAAATAGAACACTCTAAGAAAGTGAGGTACGCAGATGACAAAAACATTAAGAGAGTCTCCTCTGTTTGGCTGGGGATGTGGCTCAAGCGGTAGCGCGCTCGCCTGGCATGCGTGCGGCCCGGGTTCGATCCTCAGCACCACAAACAAACAAAGGTGTTGTGTCCGCCAAGAACTAAAAATAAATAAATATTTAAAAAAAAAAGAGAGTCTCCTCTACAAACTTCAAAAATATTTATTTATTTTCTGCATTGATCTCTTTTTTGTATGATATATAATAGTAGTCAGATTTCATCCGATTGCATTTGTATATTTAACTTCCACACATGGTGTAATATAAAGTTGATCGGTAGTAGGTTTGTTTCCAATACAATTTCCATGTCTATGTGACTATGTTTCAGGATTAATTCTAATTTTCTGTGAATATTTTTGTATTATAAAAGCTGCCTTGATTACTGTAGCTTAAAAAGTGTTCATAAAAACTTTTGGTATGCTGCCGGTGAGGAGCTGAAGGAGGCCCGCATGCGGATCGAGTCCCCCAGCTACCAGATCTCCAGCCTCCAGAAGCAGGCCAGTGCTGCTGAGGACCGCATCCGAGAGCTGGAAGGGGCCAGGACTGAGGAGCGGGAGAAGTTCCGGAAGACGCTGGACGCCAAGGAGCAGGAGATGATGGAGATGCGTGATGTGATGCAGCAACAGCTGGCCGAGTACCAGGAGTTGCTGGACGTCCAGTTGACCTTGGACATGGAGATCAGCGCCTACCGCAAGCTCCTAGAGGGCGAGGAGGAGAGGCTGAAGCTGGCTCCCAGCCCCTCCTCACGGGTCACCATCTCACGGGCCACCTGGAGCAGCAGCAGCAGCAGCATGTCCAGAGCTGGGCGTTCAAGCCGAAGCAAGCGGCTGCGTCTGGAGGCGGAGGAGCCCCCAGGCAGCGGCTCAAGTGGCATTGGCTCGGGCAGCATTGGCTCGGGCAGCAGCAGCAGCAGCTTCCTCCTGGCCCAGCAGGCCTCGGCCACCTGCAGCGTCAGCACGGAGGAGACTGACCTGGAGGGCAGGTTCCTGCGGCTCAAGAAGGACTCAGACAAGGATCAGTCCCTGGGGAACTGGAGGATTAAGAGGCAGGTCCTGGAGGGCGATGAGATCGCCTGTAAGTTCACACCCAAGTACGTCCTGCGGGCCGGCCAGACAGTCACGGTGTGGGCAGCTGGTGCCGGGGTGGCCCACAGCCCCCCGCCACCCTGGTGTGGAAGAGCCAGAGCAGCTGGGGCTCGGGCGAAAGTTTCCGCACTGTGCTGGTCCACGCCGATGGAGAGGAAGTGGCCACAGGAGCAGTGAAGCAGTCTTCTGTGGTGCGGGAGAAGGAGAACCGGGAGGATCTTTTCCACCAGCAGGGGGACCCACGGACCACCTCGAGGGGCTGCTGCCTGATGTAACCGAGCACTCGGCATCTACACACTGTTCCTCACCCAGAGCCACTGAAAACTATTTTTCTAAAATCGGAAAAAAAAAAAAAAACTTTTGGTATCTAATGATTCACTTCTCAAAAATATTTCTGCCTTATTCAACATGCCAATGCTAAAATTTTTAAAACGTCTTACTAATTTAGATACACACACACATAAACACATAGCACACACACAGACACAAGCACATACACACACACACACTCACACACACACTCTGGAGATTTTTGTTTACTACTAAAATGAATCTACAGGTAACTTTGTTGAAAGTGAACAGTTTTGCCACACTGACTCTTCTAATTCATGAGCAAGGATCTGACCATATTTATTTAGGCTTTTAAATATTTCTTTGAAAATGTTTCAGAGTTTCTGTGTAGAGTATTAAATATTTTGTTTGACTTAGCAGTAGGACTTTTGTGGAACCTGTGTTTATTAAAATTTATCTTTACACACAAAACCAAAATAATTGTATTTAATGCAAATTCAGAAAACATACTAAAAGAAAACTTATTTGTCCTTGACAACCTGAGGTTCAGTGTGGACTTTGTCAATACAACACTAAAGACCTGACCCAAGAAAAATTAATTGATAACTAGATTTATTTACATACTGTCTATGGTTTATTGAATTCTACAATGGTAGAATCAAATAATGTGAGATAAATCTACCCACCATGCCTACCACAAAGATTAAAATATTTACTTTTCAGAAAACAATTTGAAAATCTCTCCATTAAAACAATGATATTATTTTCAGAGTGAGCATTTACTAAAAAAGAAAGAAAGAAATACAGAAAGAAAGAAAGAAAAAGAAAGAAAGAAAGAAAGAAAGAAAAAAGAAAGAAAGAAAGAAAAATTTACTTTAATTCCACGTTTTCACTCAATATGTTACATTAAAATTTTATTTATTACTCCTTCAGGTATGTTCACGAAGAAGAAGAAGAAGAAGAAGAAGAAGAAGAAGAAGAAGAAGAAGAAGAAGAAGAAGAAGAAGAAGCAGAAGAAGAAGAAGAAGAAGAAGAAGAAGAAGAAGAAAAAGAAGAAGAAGAAGAAGAAAGAGAGAGAGAGAGAGAGAGAGTAAATAAAATGACAAATTTGTGAAACATATTCCCTGTATTCCCTGTTTAATGGATTGTTTTTTATGTGGAATCAGAGTACATATACCATGAAAAAACTTTGTGTAAAGTACCTAATACAAAAAATGGTTTTAAGTAAAATGTCTTAAGAATCAATTTTAAAAAGGAGTTTATTTTAGTGAATACTTTTAATTTTAATGTAATCTAATTTATGGAAATCATCTTCTTGATTTTAAAATAGAACACTCTAAGAAAGTGAGGTACGCAGATGACAAAAACATTAAGAGAGTCTCCTCTGTTTGGCTGGGGATGTGGCTCAAGCGGTAGCGCGCTCGCCTGGCATGCGTGCGGCCCGGGTTCGATCCTCAGCACCACAAACAAACAAAGGTGTTGTGTCCGCCAAGAACTAAAAATAAATAAATATTTAAAAAAAAAAGAGAGTCTCCTCTACAAACTTCAAAAATATTTATTTATTTTCTGCATTGATCTCTTTTTTGTATGATATATAATAGTAGTCAGATTTCATCCGATTGCATTTGTATATTTAACTTCCACACATGGTGTAATATAAAGTTGATCGGTAGTAGGTTTGTTTCCAATACAATTTCCATGTCTATGTGACTATGTTTCAGGATTAATTCTAATTTTCTGTGAATATTTTTGTATTATAAAAAGCTGCCTTGATTACTGTAGCTTAAAAAGTGTTCATAAAAACTTTTGGTATGCTGCCGGTGAGGAGCTGAAGGAGGCCCGCATGCGGATCGAGTCCCCCAGCTACCAGATCTCCAGCCTCCAGAAGCAGGCCAGTGCTGCTGAGGACCGCATCCGAGAGCTGGAAGGGGCCAGGACTGAGGAGCGGGAGAAGTTCCGGAAGACGCTGGACGCCAAGGAGCAGGAGATGATGGAGATGCGTGATGTGATGCAGCAACAGCTGGCCGAGTACCAGGAGTTGCTGGACGTCCAGTTGACCTTGGACATGGAGATCAGCGCCTACCGCAAGCTCCTAGAGGGCGAGGAGGAGAGGCTGAAGCTGGCTCCCAGCCCCTCCTCACGGGTCACCATCTCACGGGCCACCTGGAGCAGCAGCAGCAGCAGCATGTCCAGAGCTGGGCGTTCAAGCCGAAGCAAGCGGCTGCGTCTGGAGGCGGAGGAGCCCCCAGGCAGCGGCTCAAGTGGCATTGGCTCGGGCAGCATTGGCTCGGGCAGCAGCAGCAGCAGCTTCCTCCTGGCCCAGCAGGCCTCGGCCACCTGCAGCGTCAGCACGGAGGAGACTGACCTGGAGGGCAGGTTCCTGCGGCTCAAGAAGGACTCAGACAAGGATCAGTCCCTGGGGAACTGGAGGATTAAGAGGCAGGTCCTGGAGGGCGATGAGATCGCCTGTAAGTTCACACCCAAGTACGTCCTGCGGGCCGGCCAGACAGTCACGGTGTGGGCAGCTGGTGCCGGGGTGGCCCACAGCCCCCCGCCACCCTGGTGTGGAAGAGCCAGAGCAGCTGGGGCTCGGGCGAAAGTTTCCGCACTGTGCTGGTCCACGCCGATGGAGAGGAAGTGGCCACAGGAGCAGTGAAGCAGTCTTCTGTGGTGCGGGAGAAGGAGAACCGGGAGGATCTTTTCCACCAGCAGGGGGACCCACGGACCACCTCGAGGGGCTGCTGCCTGATGTAACCGAGCACTCGGCATCTACACACTGTTCCTCACCCAGAGCCACTGAAAACTATTTTTCTAAAATCGGAAAAAAAAAAAAAACTTTTGGTATCTAATGATTCACTTCTCAAAAATATTTCTGCCTTATTCAACATGCCAATGCTAAAATTTTTAAAACGTCTTACTAATTTAGATACACACACACATAAACACATAGCACACACACAGACACAAGCACATACACACACACACACTCACACACACACTCTGGAGATTTTTGTTTACTACTAAAATGAATCTACAGGTAACTTTGTTGAAAGTGAACAGTTTTGCCACACTGACTCTTCTAATTCATGAGCAAGGATCTGACCATATTTATTTAGGCTTTTAAATATTTCTTTGAAAATGTTTCAGAGTTTCTGTGTAGAGTATTAAATATTTTGTTTGACTTAGCAGTAGGACTTTTGTGGAACCTGTGTTTATTAAAATTTATCTTTACACACAAAACCAAAATAATTGTATTTAATGCAAATTCAGAAAACATACTAAAACAAAACTTATTTGTCCTTGACAACCTGAGGTTCAGTGTGGACTTTGTCAATACAACACTAAAGACCTGACCCAAGAAAAATTAATTGATAACTAGATTTATTTACATACTGTCTATGGTTTATTGAATTCTACAATGGTAGAATCAAATAATGTGAGATAAATCTACCCACCATGCCTACCACAAAGATTAAAATATTTACTTTTCAGAAAACAATTTGAAAATCTCTCCATTAAAACAATGATATTATTTTCAGAGTGAGCATTTACTGAAAAAGAAAGAAAGAAATACAGAAAGAAAGAAAGAAAAAGAAAGAAAGAAAGAAAGAAAGAAAAAAGAAAGAAAGAAAGAAAAATTTACTTTAATTCCACGTTTTCACTCAATATGTTACATTAAAATTTTATTTATTACTCCTTCAGGTATGTTCACGAAGAAGAAGAAGAAGAAGAAGAAGAAGAAGAAGAAGAAGAAGAAGAAGAAGAAGAAGAAGAAGCAGAAGAAGAAGAAGAAGAAGAAGAAGAAGAAGAAGAAAAAGAAGAAGAAGAAGAAGAAAGAGAGAGAGAGAGAGAGAGAGTAAATAAAATGACAAATTTGTGAAACATATTCCCTGTATTCCCTGTTTAATGGATTGTTTTTTATGTGGAATCAGAGTACATATACCATGAAAAAACTTTGTGTAAAGTACCTAATACAAAAAATGGTTTTAAGTAAAATGTCTTAAGAATCAATTTTAAAAAGGAGTTTATTTTAGTGAATACTTTTAATTTTAATGTAATCTAATTTATGGAAATCATCTTCTTGATTTTAAAATAGAACACTCTAAGAAAGTGAGGTACGCAGATGACAAAAACATTAAGAGAGTCTCCTCTGTTTGGCTGGGGATGTGGCTCAAGCGGTAGCGCGCTCGCCTGGCATGCGTGCGGCCCGGGTTCGATCCTCAGCACCACAAACAAACAAAGGTGTTGTGTCCGCCAAGAACTAAAAATAAATAAATATTAAAAAAAAAAGAGAGTCTCCTCTACAAACTTCAAAAATATTTATTTATTTTCTGCATTGATCTCTTTTTTGTATGATATATAATAGTAGTCAGATTTCATCCGATTGCATTTGTATATTTAACTTCCACACATGGTGTAATATAAAGTTGATCGGTAGTAGGTTTGTTTCCAATACAATTTCCATGTCTATGTGACTATGTTTCAGGATTAATTCTAATTTTCTGTGAATATTTTTGTATTATAAAAAGCTGCCTTGATTACTGTAGCTTAAAAAGTGTTCATAAAAACTTTTGGTATGCTGCCGGTGAGGAGCTGAAGGAGGCCCGCATGCGGATCGAGTCCCCCAGCTACCAGATCTCCAGCCTCCAGAAGCAGGCCAGTGCTGCTGAGGACCGCATCCGAGAGCTGGAAGGGGCCAGGACTGAGGAGCGGGAGAAGTTCCGGAAGACGCTGGACGCCAAGGAGCAGGAGATGATGGAGATGCGTGATGTGATGCAGCAACAGCTGGCCGAGTACCAGGAGTTGCTGGACGTCCAGTTGACCTTGGACATGGAGATCAGCGCCTACCGCAAGCTCCGAGAGGGCGAGGAGGAGAGGCTGAAGCTGGCTCCCAGCCCCTCCTCACGGGTCACCATCTCACGGGCCACCTGGAGCAGCAGCAGCAGCAGCATGTCCAGAGCTGGGCGTTCAAGCCGAAGCAAGCGGCTGCGTCTGGAGGCGGAGGAGCCCCCAGGCAGCGGCTCAAGTGGCATTGGCTCGGGCAGCATTGGCTCGGGCAGCAGCAGCAGCAGCTTCCTCCTGGCCCAGCAGGCCTCGGCCACCTGCAGCGTCAGCACGGAGGAGACTGACCTGGAGGGCAGGTTCCTGCGGCTCAAGAAGGACTCAGACAAGGATCAGTCCCTGGGGAACTGGAGGATTAAGAGGCAGGTCCTGGAGGGCGATGAGATCGCCTGTAAGTTCACACCCAAGTACGTCCTGCGGGCCGGCCAGACAGTCACGGTGTGGGCAGCTGGTGCCGGGGTGGCCCACAGCCCCCCGCCACCCTGGTGTGGAAGAGCCAGAGCAGCTGGGGCTCGGGCGAAAGTTTCCGCACTGTGCTGGTCCACGCCGATGGAGAGGAAGTGGCCACAGGAGCAGTGAAGCAGTCTTCTGTGGTGCGGGAGAAGGAGAACCGGGAGGATCTTTTCCACCAGCAGGGGGACCCACGGACCACCTCGAGGGGCTGCTGCCTGATGTAACCGAGCACTCGGCATCTACACACTGTTCCTCACCCAGAGCCACTGAAAACTATTTTTCTAAAATCGGAAAAAAAAAAAAAACTTTTGGTATCTAATGATTCACTTCTCAAAAATATTTCTGCCTTATTCAACATGCCAATGCTAAAATTTTTAAAACGTCTTACTAATTTAGATACACACACACATAAACACATAGCACACACACAGACACAAGCACATACACACACACACACTCACACACACACTCTGGAGATTTTTGTTTACTACTAAAATGAATCTACAGGTAACTTTGTTGAAAGTGAACAGTTTTGCCACACTGACTCTTCTAATTCATGAGCAAGGATCTGACCATATTTATTTAGGCTTTTAAATATTTCTTTGAAAATGTTTCAGAGTTTCTGTGTAGAGTATTAAATATTTTGTTTGACTTAGCAGTAGGACTTTTGTGGAACCTGTGTTTATTAAAATTTATCTTTACACACAAAACCAAAATAATTGTATTTAATGCAAATTCAGAAAACATACTAAAACAAAACTTATTTGTCCTTGACAACCTGAGGTTCAGTGTGGACTTTGTCAATACAACACTAAAGACCTGACCCAAGAAAAATTAATTGATAACTAGATTTATTTACATACTGTCTATGGTTTATTGAATTCTACAATGGTAGAATCAAATAATGTGAGATAAATCTACCCACCATGCCTACCACAAAGATTAAAATATTTACTTTTCAGAAAACAATTTGAAAATCTCTCCATTAAAACAATGATATTATTTTCAGAGGGAGCATTTACTAAAAAAGAAAGAAAGAAATACAGAAAGAAAGAAAGAAAAAGAAAGAAAGAAAGAAAGAAAGAAAAAAGAAAGAAAGAAAGAAAAATTTACTTTAATTCCACGTTTTCACTCAATATGTTACATTAAAATTTTATTTATTACTCCTTCAGGTATGTTCACGAAGAAGAAGAAGAAGAAGAAGAAGAAGAAGAAGAAGAAGAAGAAGAAGAAGCAGAAGAAGAAGAAGAAGAAGAAGAAGAAGAAGAAGAAGAAAAAGAAGAAGAAGAAGAAGAAAGAGAGAGAGAGAGAGAGAGAGTAAATAAAATGACAAATTTGTGAAACATATTCCCTGTATTCCCTGTTTAATGGATTGTTTTTTATGTGGAATCAGAGTACATATACCATGAAAAAACTTTGTGTAAAGTACCTAATACAAAAAATGGTTTTAAGTAAAATGTCTTAAGAATCAATTTTAAAAAGGAGTTTATTTTAGTGAATACTTTTAATTTTAATGTAATCTAATTTATGGAAATCATCTTCTTGATTTTAAAATAGAACACTCTAAGAAAGTGAGGTACGCAGATGACAAAAACATTAAGAGAGTCTCCTCTGTTTGGCTGGGGATGTGGCTCAAGCGGTAGCGCGCTCGCCTGGCATGCGTGCGGCCCGGGTTCGATCCTCAGCACCACAAACAAACAAAGGTGTTGTGTCCGCCAAGAACTAAAAATAAATAAATATTAAAAAAAAAAGAGAGTCTCCTCTACAAACTTCAAAAATATTTATTTATTTTCTGCATTGATCTCTTTTTTGTATGATATATAATAGTAGTCAGATTTCATCCGATTGCATTTGTATATTTAACTTCCACACATGGTGTAATATAAAGTTGATCGGTAGTAGGTTTGTTTCCAATACAATTTCCATGTCTATGTGACTATGTTTCAGGATTAATTCTAATTTTCTGTGAATATTTTTGTATTATAAAAAGCTGCCTTGATTACTGTAGCTTAAAAAGTGTTCATAAAAACTTTTGGTATGCTGCCGGTGAGGAGCTGAAGGAGGCCCGCATGCGGATCGAGTCCCCCAGCTACCAGATCTCCAGCCTCCAGAAGCAGGCCAGTGCTGCTGAGGACCGCATCCGAGAGCTGGAAGGGGCCAGGACTGAGGAGCGGGAGAAGTTCCGGAAGACGCTGGACGCCAAGGAGCAGGAGATGATGGAGATGCGTGATGTGATGCAGCAACAGCTGGCCGAGTACCAGGAGTTGCTGGACGTCCAGTTGACCTTGGACATGGAGATCAGCGCCTACCGCAAGCTCCGAGAGGGCGAGGAGGAGAGGCTGAAGCTGGCTCCCAGCCCCTCCTCACGGGTCACCATCTCACGGGCCACCTGGAGCAGCAGCAGCAGCAGCATGTCCAGAGCTGGGCGTTCAAGCCGAAGCAAGCGGCTGCGTCTGGAGGCGGAGGAGCCCCCAGGCAGCGGCTCAAGTGGCATTGGCTCGGGCAGCATTGGCTCGGGCAGCAGCAGCAGCAGCTTCCTCCTGGCCCAGCAGGCCTCGGCCACCTGCAGCGTCAGCACGGAGGAGACTGACCTGGAGGGCAGGTTCCTGCGGCTCAAGAAGGACTCAGACAAGGATCAGTCCCTGGGGAACTGGAGGATTAAGAGGCAGGTCCTGGAGGGCGATGAGATCGCCTGTAAGTTCACACCCAAGTACGTCCTGCGGGCCGGCCAGACAGTCACGGTGTGGGCAGCTGGTGCCGGGGTGGCCCACAGCCCCCCGCCACCCTGGTGTGGAAGAGCCAGAGCAGCTGGGGCTCGGGCGAAAGTTTCCGCACTGTGCTGGTCCACGCCGATGGAGAGGAAGTGGCCACAGGAGCAGTGAAGCAGTCTTCTGTGGTGCGGGAGAAGGAGAACCGGGAGGATCTTTTCCACCAGCAGGGGGACCCACGGACCACCTCGAGGGGCTGCTGCCTGATGTAACCGAGCACTCGGCATCTACACACTGTTCCTCACCCAGAGCCACTGAAAACTATTTTTCTAAAATCGGAAAAAAAAAAAAAAACTTTTGGTATCTAATGATTCACTTCTCAAAAATATTTCTGCCTTATTCAACATGCCAATGCTAAAATTTTTAAAACGTCTTACTAATTTAGATACACACACACATAAACACATAGCACACACACAGACACAAGCACATACACACACACACACTCACACACACACTCTGGAGATTTTTGTTTACTACTAAAATGAATCTACAGGTAACTTTGTTGAAAGTGAACAGTTTTGCCACACTGACTCTTCTAATTCATGAGCAAGGATCTGACCATATTTATTTAGGCTTTTAAATATTTCTTTGAAAATGTTTCAGAGTTTCTGTGTAGAGTATTAAATATTTTGTTTGACTTAGCAGTAGGACTTTTGTGGAACCTGTGTTTATTAAAATTTATCTTTACACACAAAACCAAAATAATTGTATTTAATGCAAATTCAGAAAACATACTAAAACAAAACTTATTTGTCCTTGACAACCTGAGGTTCAGTGTGGACTTTGTCAATACAACACTAAAGACCTGACCCAAGAAAAATTAATTGATAACTAGATTTATTTACATACTGTCTATGGTTTATTGAATTCTACAATGGTAGAATCAAATAATGTGAGATAAATCTACCCACCATGCCTACCACAAAGATTAAAATATTTACTTTTCAGAAAACAATTTGAAAATCTCTCCATTAAAACAATGATATTATTTTCAGAGTGAGCATTTACTAAAAAAGAAAGAAAGAAATACAGAAAGAAAGAAAGAAAAAGAAAGAAAGAAAGAAAGAAAGAAAAAAGAAAGAAAGAAAGAAAAATTTACTTTAATTCCACGTTTTCACTCAATATGTTACATTAAAATTTTATTTATTACTCCTTCAGGTATGTTCACGAAGAAGAAGAAGAAGAAGAAGAAGAAGAAGAAGAAGAAGAAGAAGCAGAAGAAGAAGAAGCAGAAGAAGAAGAAGAAGAAGAAGAAGAAGAAGAAGAAGAAGAAGAAGAAGAAAAAGAAGAAGAAGAAGAAGAAAGAGAGAGAGAGAGAGAGAGAGTAAATAAAATGACAAATTTGTGAAACATATTCCCTGTATTCCCTGTTTAATGGATTGTTTTTTATGTGGAATCAGAGTACATATACCATGAAAAAACTTTGTGTAAAGTACCTAATACAAAAAATGGTTTTAAGTAAAATGTCTTAAGAATCAATTTTAAAAAGGAGTTTATTTTAGTGAATACTTTTAATTTTAATGTAATCTAATTGATGGAAATCATCTTCTTGATTTTAAAATAGAACACTCTAAGAAAGTGAGGTACGCAGATGACAAAAACATTAAGAGAGTCTCCTCTGTTTGGCTGGGGATGTGGCTCAAGCGGTAGCGCGCTTGCCTGGCATGCGTGCGGCCCGGGTTCGATCCTCAGCACCACAAACAAACAAAGCTGTTGTGTCCGCCAAGAACTAAAAATAAATAAATATTAAAAAAAAAAAGAGAGTCTCCTCTACAAACTTCAAAAATATTTATTTATTTTCTGCATTGATCTCTTTTTTGTATGATATATAATAGTAGTCAGATTTCATCCGATTGCATTTGTATATTTAACTTCCACACATGGTGTAATATAAAGTTGATCGGTAGTAGGTTTGTTTCCAATACAATTTCCATGTCTATGTGACTATGTTTCAGGATTAATTCTAATTTTCTGTGAATATTTTTGTATTATAAAAAGCTGCCTTGATTACTGTAGCTTAAAAAGTGTTCATAAAAACTTTTGGTATGCTGCCGGTGAGGAGCTGAAGGAGGCCCGCATGCGGATCGAGTCCCCCAGCTACCAGATCTCCAGCCTCCAGAAGCAGGCCAGTGCTGCTGAGGACCGCATCCGAGAGCTGGAAGGGGCCAGGACTGAGGAGCGGGAGAAGTTCCGGAAGACGCTGGACGCCAAGGAGCAGGAGATGATGGAGATGCGTGATGTGATGCAGCAACAGCTGGCCGAGTACCAGGAGTTGCTGGACGTCCAGTTGACCTTGGACATGGAGATCAGCGCCTACCGCAAGCTCCTAGAGGGCGAGGAGGAGAGGCTGAAGCTGGCTCCCAGCCCCTCCTCACGGGTCACCATCTCACGGGCCACCTGGAGCAGCAGCAGCAGCAGCATGTCCAGAGCTGGGCGTTCAAGCCGAAGCAAGCGGCTGCGTCTGGAGGCGGAGGAGCCCCCAGGCAGCGGCTCAAGTGGCATTGGCTCGGGCAGCATTGGCTCGGGCAGCAGCAGCAGCAGCTTCCTCCTGGCCCAGCAGGCCTCTGCCACCTGCAGCGTCAGCACGGAGGAGATTGACCTGGAGGGCAGGTTCCTGCGGCTCAAGAAGGACTCAGACAAGGATCAGTCCCTGGGGAACTGGAGGATTAAGAGGCAGGTCCTGGAGGGCGATGAGATCGCCTGTAAGTTCACACCCAAGTACGTCCTGCGGGCCGGCCAGACAGTCACGGTGTGGGCAGCTGGTGCCGGGGTGGCCCACAGCCCCCCGCCACCCTGGTGTGGAAGAGCCAGAGCAGCTGGGGCTCGGGCGAAAGTTTCCGCACTGTGCTGGTCCACGCCGATGGAGAGGAAGTGGCCACAGGAGCAGTGAAGCAGTCTTCTGTGGTGCGGGAGAAGGAGAACCGGGAGGATCTTTTCCACCAGCAGGGGGACCCACGGACCACCTCGAGGGGCTGCTGCCTGATGTAACCGAGCACTCGGCATCTACACACTGTTCCTCACCCAGAGCCACTGAAAACTATTTTTCTAAAATCGGAAAAAACAAAAAAAAAAAACAAACAAACAAAAAAAAACTTTTGGTATCTAATGATTCACTTCTCAAAAATATTTCTGCCTTATTCAACATGCCAATGCTAAAATTTTTAAAACGTCTTACTAATTTAGATACACACACACATAAACACATAGCACACACACAGACACAAGCACATACACACACACACACTCACACACACACTCTGGAGATTTTTTTTACTACTAAAATGAATCTACAGGTAACTTTGTTGAAAGTGAACAGTTTTGCAACACTGACTCTTCTAATTCATGAGCAAGGATCTGACCATATTTATTTAGGCTTTTAAATATTTCTTTGAAAGTGTTTCAGAGTTTCTGTGTAGAGTATTAAATATTTTGTTTGACTTAGCAGTAGGACTTTTGTGGAACCTGTGTTTATTAAAATTTATCTTTACACACAAAACCAAAATAATTGTATTTAATGCAAATTCAGAAAACATACTAAAAGAAAACTTATTTGTCCTTGACAACCTGAGGTTCAGTGTGGACTTTGTCAATACAACACTAAAGACCTGACCCAAGAAAAATTAATTGATAACAGGATTTATTTACATACTGTCTATGGTTTATTGAATTCTACAATGGTAGAATCAAATAATGTGAGATAAATCTACCCACCATGCGTACCACAAAGATTAAAATATTTACTTTTCAGAAAACAATTTGAAAATCTCTCCATTAAAACAATGATATTATTTTCAGAGTGAGCATTTACTAAAAAAGAAAGAAAGAAATACAGAAAGAAAGAAAGAAAAAGAAAGAAAGAAAGAAAGAAAGAAAGAAAAAAGAAAGAAAGAAAGAAAAATTTACTTTAATTCCACGTTTTCACTCAATATGTTACATTAAAATTTTATTTATTACTCCTTCAGGTATGTTCACGAAGAAGAAGAAGCAGAAGAAGAAGAAGAAGAAGAAGAAGAAGAAGAAGAAGAAGAAGAAAAAGAAGAAGAAGAAGAAAGAGAGAGAGAGAGAGAGAGAGAGAGAGAGAGAGAGAGTAAATAAAATGACAAATTTGTGAAACATATTCCCTGTATTCCCTGTTTAATGGATTGTTTTTTATGTGGAATCAGAGTACATATACCATGAAAAAACTTTGTGTAAAGTACCTAATACAAAAAATGGTTTTAAGTAAAATGTCTTAAGAATCAATTTTAAAAAGGAGTTTATTTTAGTGAATACTTTTAATTTTAATGTAATCTAATTGATGGAAATCATCTTCTTGATTTTAAAATAGAACACTCTAAGAAAGTGAGGTACGCAGATGACAAAAACATTAAGAGAGTCTCCTCTGTTTGGCTGGGGATGTGGCTCAAGCGGTAGCGCGCTCGCCTGGCATGCGTGCGGCCCGGGTTCGATCCTCAGCACCACAAACAAACAAAGGTGTTGTGTCCGCCAAGAACTAAAAATAAATAAATATTAAAAAAAAAAGAGAGTCTCCTCTACAAACTTCAAAAATATTTATTTATTTTCTGCATTGATCTCTTTTTTTGTATGATATATAATAGTAGTCAGATTTCATCCGATTGCATTTGTATATTTAACTTCCACACATGGTGTAATATAAAGTTGATCGGTAGTAGGTTTGTTTCCAATACAATTTCCATGTCTATGTGACTATGTTTCAGGATTAATTCTAATTTTCTGTGAATATTTTTGTATTATAAAAAGCTGCCTTGATTACTGTAGCTTAAAAAGTGTTCATAAAAACTTTTGGTATGCTGCCGGTGAGGAGCTGAAGGAGGCCCGCATGCGGATCGAGTCCCCCAGCTACCAGATCTCCAGCCTCCAGAAGCAGGCCAGTGCTGCTGAGGACCGCATCCGAGAGCTGGAAGGGGCCAGGACTGAGGAGCGGGAGAAGTTCCGGAAGACGCTGGACGCCAAGGAGCAGGAGATGATGGAGATGCGTGATGTGATGCAGCAACAGCTGGCCGAGTACCAGGAGTTGCTGGACGTCCAGTTGACCTTGGACATGGAGATCAGCGCCTACCGCAAGCTCCTAGAGGGCGAGGAGGAGAGGCTGAAGCTGGCTCCCAGCCCCTCCTCACGGGTCACCATCTCACGGGCCACCTGGAGCAGCAGCAGCAGCATGTCCAGAGCTGGGCGTTCAAGCCGAAGCAAGCGGCTGCGTCTGGAGGCGGAGGAGCCCCCAGGCAGCGGCTCAAGTGGCATTGGCTCGGGCAGCATTGGCTCGGGCAGCAGCAGCAGCAGCTTCCTCCTGGCCCAGCAGGCCTCTGCCACCTGCAGCGTCAGCACGGAGGAGATTGACCTGGAGGGCAGGTTCCTGCGGCTCAAGAAGGACTCAGACAAGGATCAGTCCCTGGGGAACTGGAGGATTAAGAGGCAGGTCCTGGAGGGCGATGAGATCGCCTGTAAGTTCACACCCAAGTACGTCCTGCGGGCCGGCCAGACAGTCACGGTGTGGGCAGCTGGTGCCGGGGTGGCCCACAGCCCCCCGCCACCCTGGTGTGGAAGAGCCAGAGCAGCTGGGGCTCGGGCGAAAGTTTCCGCACTGTGCTGGTCCACGCCGATGGAGAGGAAGTGGCCACAGGAGCAGTGAAGCAGTCTTCTGTGGTGCGGGAGAAGGAGAACCGGGAGGATCTTTTCCACCAGCAGGGGGACCCACGGACCACCTCGAGGGGCTGCTGCCTGATGTAACCGAGCACTCGGCATCTACACACTGTTCCTCACCCAGAGCCACTGAAAACTATTTTTCTAAAATCGGAAAAAAAAAAAAAAAACAAACAAACAAACAAAAAAAAACTTTTGGTATCTAATGATTCACTTCTCAAAAATATTTCTGCCTTATTCAACATGCCAATGCTAAAATTTTTAAAACGTCTTACTAATTTAGATACACACACACATAAACACATAGCACACACACAGACACAAGCACATACACACACACACACTCACACACACACTCTGGAGATTTTTTTTACTACTAAAATGAATCTACAGGTAACTTTGTTGAAAGTGAACAGTTTTGCAACACTGACTCTTCTAATTCATGAGCAAGGATCTGACCATATTTATTTAGGCTTTTAAATATTTCTTTGAAAGTGTTTCAGAGTTTCTGTGTAGAGTATTAAATATTTTGTTTGACTTAGCAGTAGGACTTTTGTGGAACCTGTGTTTATTAAAATTTATCTTTACACACAAAACCAAAATAATTGTATTTAATGCAAATTCAGAAAACATACTAAAAGAAAACTTATTTGTCCTTGACAACCTGAGGTTCAGTGTGGACTTTGTCAATACAACACTAAAGACCTGACCCAAGAAAAATTAATTGATAACAGGATTTATTTACATACTGTCTATGGTTTATTGAATTCTACAATGGTAGAATCAAATAATGTGAGATAAATCTACCCACCATGCCTACCACAAAGATTAAAATATTTACTTTTCAGAAAACAATTTGAAAATCTCTCCATTAAAACAATGATATTATTTTCAGAGTGAGCATTTACTAAAAAAGAAAGAAAGAAATACAGAAAGAAAGAAAGAAAAAGAAAGAAAGAAAGAAAGAAAGAAAGAAAGAAAAAAGAAAGAAAGAAAGAAAAATTTACTTTAATTCCACGTTTTCACTCAATATGTTACATTAAAATTTTATTTATTACTCCTTCAGGTATGTTCACGAAGAAGAAGAAGCAGAAGAAGAAGAAGAAGAAGAAGAAGAAGAAGAAGAAGAAAAAGAAGAAGAAGAAGAAAGAGAGAGAGAGAGAGAGAGAGAGAGAGAGTAAATAAAATGACAAATTTGTGAAACATATTCCCTGTATTCCCTGTTTAATGGATTGTTTTTTATGTGGAATCAGAGTACATATACCATGAAAAAACTTTGTGTAAAGTACCTAATACAAAAAATGGTTTTAAGTAAAATGTCTTAAGAATCAATTTTAAAAAGGAGTTTATTTTAGTGAATACTTTTAATTTTAATGTAATCTAATTGATGGAAATCATCTTCTTGATTTTAAAATAGAACACTCTAAGAAAGTGAGGTACGCAGATGACAAAAACATTAAGAGAGTCTCCTCTGTTTGGCTGGGGATGTGGCTCAAGCGGTAGCGCGCTCGCCTGGCATGCGTGCGGCCCGGGTTCGATCCTCAGCACCACAAACAAACAAAGGTGTTGTGTCCGCCAAGAACTAAAAATAAATAAATATTAAAAAAAAAGAGAGTCTCCTCTACAAACTTCAAAAATATTTATTTATTTTCTGCATTGATCTCTTTTTTTGTATGATATATAATAGTAGTCAGATTTCATCCGATTGCATTTGTATATTTAACTTCCACACATGGTGTAATATAAAGTTGATCGGTAGTAGGTTTGTTTCCAATACAATTTCCATGTCTATGTGACTATGTTTCAGGATTAATTCTAATTTTCTGTGAATATTTTTGTATTATAAAAAGCTGCCTTGATTACTGTAGCTTAAAAAGTGTTCATAAAAACTTTTGGTATGCTGCCGGTGAGGAGCTGAAGGAGGCCCGCATGCGGATCGAGTCCCCCAGCTACCAGATCTCCAGCCTCCAGAAGCAGGCCAGTGCTGCTGAGGACCGCTTCCGAGAGCTGGAAGGGGCCAGGACTGAGGAGCGGGAGAAGTTCCGGAAGACGCTGGACGCCAAGGAGCAGGAGATGATGGAGATGCGTGATGTGATGCAGCAACAGCTGGCCGAGTACCAGGAGTTGCTGGACGTCCAGTTGACCTTGGACATGGAGATCAGCGCCTACCGCAAGCTCCTAGAGGGCGAGGAGGAGAGGCTGAAGCTGGCTCCCAGCCCCTCCTCACGGGTCACCATCTCACGGGCCACCTGGAGCAGCAGCAGCAGCATGTCCAGAGCTGGGCGTTCAAGCCGAAGCAAGCGGCTGCGTCTGGAGGCGGAGGAGCCCCCAGGCAGCGGCTCAAGTGGCATTGGCTCGGGCAGCATTGGCTCGGGCAGCAGCAGCAGCAGCTTCCTCCTGGCCCAGCAGGCCTCTGCCACCTGCAGCGTCAGCACGGAGGAGATTGACCTGGAGGGCAGGTTCCTGCGGCTCAAGAAGGACTCAGACAAGGATCAGTCCCTGGGGAACTGGAGGATTAAGAGGCAGGTCCTGGAGGGCGATGAGATCGCCTGTAAGTTCACACCCAAGTACGTCCTGCGGGCCGGCCAGACAGTCACGGTGTGGGCAGCTGGTGCCGGGGTGGCCCACAGCCCCCCGCCACCCTGGTGTGGAAGAGCCAGAGCAGCTGGGGCTCGGGCGAAAGTTTCCGCACTGTGCTGGTCCACGCCGATGGAGAGGAAGTGGCCACAGGAGCAGTGAAGCAGTCTTCTGTGGTGCGGGAGAAGGAGAACCGGGAGGATCTTTTCCACCAGCAGGGGGACCCACGGACCACCTCGAGGGGCTGCTGCCTGATGTAACCGAGCACTCGGCATCTACACACTGTTCCTCACCCAGAGCCACTGAAAACTATTTTTCTAAAATCGGAAAAAAAAAAAAAAAAAAACAAACAAACAAAAAAAAACTTTTGGTATCTAATGATTCACTTCTCAAAAATATTTCTGCCTTATTCAACATGCCAATGCTAAAATTTTTAAAACGTCTTACTAATTTAGATACACACACACATAAACACATAGCACACACACAGACACAAGCACATACACACACACACACTCACACACACACTCTGGAGATTTTTTTTACTACTAAAATGAATCTACAGGTAACTTTGTTGAAAGTGAACAGTTTTGCAACACTGACTCTTCTAATTCATGAGCAAGGATCTGACCATATTTATTTAGGCTTTTAAATATTTCTTTGAAAGTGTTTCAGAGTTTCTGTGTAGAGTATTAAATATTTTGTTTGACTTAGCAGTAGGACTTTTGTGGAACCTGTGTTTATTAAAATTTATCTTTACACACAAAACCAAAATAATTGTATTTAATGCAAATTCAGAAAACATACTAAAAGAAAACTTATTTGTCCTTGACAACCTGAGGTTCAGTGTGGACTTTGTCAATACAACACTAAAGACCTGACCCAAGAAAAATTAATTGATAACAGGATTTATTTACATACTGTCTATGGTTTATTGAATTCTACAATGGTAGAATCAAATAATGTGAGATAAATCTACCCACCATGCCTACCACAAAGATTAAAATATTTACTTTTCAGAAAACAATTTGAAAATCTCTCCATTAAAACAATGATATTATTTTCAGAGTGAGCATTTACTAAAAAAGAAAGAAAGAAATACAGAAAGAAAGAAAGAAAAAGAAAGAAAGAAAGAAAGAAAGAAAGAAAAAAGAAAGAAAGAAAGAAAAATTTACTTTAATTCCACGTTTTCACTCAATATGTTACATTAAAATTTTATTTATTACTCCTTCAGGTATGTTCACGAAGAAGAAGAAGCAGAAGAAGAAGAAGAAGAAGAAGAAGAAGAAGAAGAAGAAGAAGAAGAAGAAGAAGAAGAAAAAGAAGAAGAAGAAGAAAAGAGAGAGAGAGAGAGAGAGAGAGAGAGAGAGAGAGTAAATAAAATGACAAATTTGTGAAACATATTCCCTGTATTCCCTGTTTAATGGATTGTTTTTTATGTGGAATCAGAGTACATATACCATGAAAAAACTTTGTGTAAAGTACCTAATACAAAAAATGGTTTTAAGTAAAATGTCTTAAGAATCAATTTTAAAAAGGAGTTTATTTTAGTGAATACTTTTAATTTTAATGTAATCTAATTGATGGAAATCATCTTCTTGATTTTAAAATAGAACACTCTAAGAAAGTGAGGTACGCAGATGACAAAAACATTAAGAGAGTCTCCTCTGTTTGGCTGGGGATGTGGCTCAAGCGGTAGCGCGCTCGCCTGGCATGCGTGCGGCCCGGGTTCGATCCTCAGCACCACAAACAAACAAAGGTGTTGTGTCCGCCAAGAACTAAAAATAAATAAATATTAAAAAAAAAAGAGAGTCTCCTCTACAAACTTCAAAAATATTTATTTATTTTCTGCATTGATCTCTTTTTTTGTATGATATATAATAGTAGTCAGATTTCATCCGATTGCATTTGTATATTTAACTTCCACACATGGTGTAATATAAAGTTGATCGGTAGTAGGTTTGTTTCCAATACAATTTCCATGTCTATGTGACTATGTTTCAGGATTAATTCTAATTTTCTGTGAATATTTTTGTATTATAAAAAGCTGCCTTGATTACTGTAGCTTAAAAAGTGTTCATAAAAACTTTTGGTATGCTGCCGGTGAGGAGCTGAAGGAGGCCCGCATGCGGATCGAGTCCCCCAGCTACCAGATCTCCAGCCTCCAGAAGCAGGCCAGTGCTGCTGAGGACCGCTTCCGAGAGCTGGAAGGGGCCAGGACTGAGGAGCGGGAGAAGTTCCGGAAGACGCTGGACGCCAAGGAGCAGGAGATGATGGAGATGCGTGATGTGATGCAGCAACAGCTGGCCGAGTACCAGGAGTTGCTGGACGTCCAGTTGACCTTGGACATGGAGATCAGCGCCTACCGCAAGCTCCTAGAGGGCGAGGAGGAGAGGCTGAAGCTGGCTCCCAGCCCCTCCTCACGGGTCACCATCTCACGGGCCACCTGGAGCAGCAGCAGCAGCATGTCCAGAGCTGGGCGTTCAAGCCGAAGCAAGCGGCTGCGTCTGGAGGCGGAGGAGCCCCCAGGCAGCGGCTCAAGTGGCATTGGCTCGGGCAGCATTGGCTCGGGCAGCAGCAGCAGCAGCTTCCTCCTGGCCCAGCAGGCCTCTGCCACCTGCAGCGTCAGCACGGAGGAGATTGACCTGGAGGGCAGGTTCCTGCGGCTCAAGAAGGACTCAGACAAGGATCAGTCCCTGGGGAACTGGAGGATTAAGAGGCAGGTCCTGGAGGGCGATGAGATCGCCTGTAAGTTCACACCCAAGTACGTCCTGCGGGCCGGCCAGACAGTCACGGTGTGGGCAGCTGGTGCCGGGGTGGCCCACAGCCCCCCGCCACCCTGGTGTGGAAGAGCCAGAGCAGCTGGGGCTCGGGCGAAAGTTTCCGCACTGTGCTGGTCCACGCCGATGGAGAGGAAGTGGCCACAGGAGCAGTGAAGCAGTCTTCTGTGGTGCGGGAGAAGGAGAACCGGGAGGATCTTTTCCACCAGCAGGGGGACCCACGGACCACCTCGAGGGGCTGCTGCCTGATGTAACCGAGCACTCGGCATCTACACACTGTTCCTCACCCAGAGCCACTGAAAACTATTTTTCTAAAATCGGAAAAAAAAAAAAAAAACTTTTGGTATCTAATGATTCACTTCTCAAAAATATTTCTGCCTTATTCAACATGCCAATGCTAAAATTTTTAAAACGTCTTACTAATTTAGATACACACACACATAAACACATAGCACACACACAGACACAAGCACATACACACACACACACTCACACACACACTCTGGAGATTTTTGTTTACTACTAAAATGAATCTACAGGTAACTTTGTTGAAAGTGAACAGTTTTGCCACACTGACTCTTCTAATTCATGAGCAAGGATCTGACCATATTTATTTAGGCTTTTAAATATTTCTTTGAAAATGTTTCAGAGTTTCTGTGTAGAGTATTAAATATTTTGTTTGACTTAGCAGTAGGACTTTTGTGGAACCTGTGTTTATTAAAATTTATCTTTACACACAAAACCAAAATAATTGTATTTAATGCAAATTCAGAAAACATACTAAAAGAAAACTTATTTGTCCTTGACAACCTGAGGTTCAGTGTGGACTTTGTCAATACAACACTAAAGACCTGACCCAAGAAAAATTAATTGATAACTAGATTTATTTACATACTGTCTATGGTTTATTGAATTCTACAATGGTAGAATCAAATAATGTGAGATAAATCTACCCACCATGCCTACCACAAAGATTAAAATATTTACTTTTCAGAAAACAATTTGAAAATCTCTCCATTAAAACAATGATATTATTTTCAGAGTGAGCATTTACTAAAAAAGAAAGAAAGAAATACAGAAAGAAAGAAAGAAAAAGAAAGAAAGAAAGAAAGAAAGAAAAAAGAAAGAAAGAAAGAAAAATTTACTTTAATTCCACGTTTTCACTCAATATGTTACATTAAAATTTTATTTATTACTCCTTCAGGTATGTTCACGAAGAAGAAGAAGAAGAAGAAGAAGAAGAAGAAGAAGAAGAAGAAGCAGAAGAAGAAGAAGCAGAAGAAGAAGAAGAAGAAGAAGAAGAAGAAGAAGAAGAAGAAGAAAAAGAAGAAGAAGAAGAAGAAAGAGAGAGAGAGAGAGAGAGAGTAAATAAAATGACAAATTTGTGAAACATATTCCCTGTATTCCCTGTTTAATGGATTGTTTTTTATGTGGAATCAGAGTACATATACCATGAAAAAACTTTGTGTAAAGTACCTAATACAAAAAATGGTTTTAAGTAAAATGTCTTAAGAATCAATTTTAAAAAGGAGTTTATTTTAGTGAATACTTTTAATTTTAATGTAATCTAATTTATGGAAATCATCTTCTTGATTTTAAAATAGAACACTCTAAGAAAGTGAGGTACGCAGATGACAAAAACATTAAGAGAGTCTCCTCTGTTTGGCTGGGGATGTGGCTCAAGCGGTAGCGCGCTTGCCTGGCATGCGTGCGGCCCGGGTTCGATCCTCAGCACCACAAACAAACAAAGCTGTTGTGTCCGCCAAGAACTAAAAATAAATAAATATTAAAAAAAAAAAGAGAGTCTCCTCTACAAACTTCAAAAATATTTATTTATTTTCTGCATTGATCTCTTTTTTGTATGATATATAATAGTAGTCAGATTTCATCCGATTGCATTTGTATATTTAACTTCCACACATGGTGTAATATAAAGTTGATCGGTAGTAGGTTTGTTTCCAATACAATTTCCATGTCTATGTGACTATGTTTCAGGATTAATTCTAATTTTCTGTGAATATTTTTGTATTATAAAAAGCTGCCTTGATTACTGTAGCTTAAAAAGTGTTCATAAAAACTTTTGGTATGCTGCCGGTGAGGAGCTGAAGGAGGCCCGCATGCGGATCGAGTCCCCCAGCTACCAGATCTCCAGCCTCCAGAAGCAGGCCAGTGCTGCTGAGGACCGCATCCGAGAGCTGGAAGGGGCCAGGACTGAGGAGCGGGAGAAGTTCCGGAAGACGCTGGACGCCAAGGAGCAGGAGATGATGGAGATGCGTGATGTGATGCAGCAACAGCTGGCCGAGTACCAGGAGTTGCTGGACGTCCAGTTGACCTTGGACATGGAGATCAGCGCCTACCGCAAGCTCCTAGAGGGCGAGGAGGAGAGGCTGAAGCTGGCTCCCAGCCCCTCCTCACGGGTCACCATCTCACGGGCCACCTGGAGCAGCAGCAGCAGCATGTCCAGAGCTGGGCGTTCAAGCCGAAGCAAGCGGCTGCGTCTGGAGGCGGAGGAGCCCCCAGGCAGCGGCTCAAGTGGCATTGGCTCGGGCAGCATTGGCTCGGGCAGCAGCAGCAGCAGCTTCCTCCTGGCCCCAGCAGGCCTCTGCCACCTGCAGCGTCAGCACGGAGGAGATTGACCTGGAGGGCAGGTTCCTGCGGCTCAAGAAGGACTCAGACAAGGATCAGTCCCTGGGGAACTGGAGGATTAAGAGGCAGGTCCTGGAGGGCGATGAGATCGCCTGTAAGTTCACACCCAAGTACGTCCTGCGGGCCGGCCAGACAGTCACGGTGTGGGCAGCTGGTGCCGGGGTGGCCCACAGCCCCCGCCACCCTGGTGTGGAAGAGCCAGAGCAGCTGGGGCTCGGGCGAAAGTTTCCGCACTGTGCTGGTCCACGCCGATGGAGAGGAAGTGGCCACAGGAGCAGTGAAGCAGTCTTCTGTGGTGCGGGAGAAGGAGAACCGGGAGGATCTTTTCCACCAGCAGGGGGACCCACGGACCACCTCGAGGGGCTGCTGCCTGATGTAACCGAGCACTCGGCATCTACACACTGTTCCTCACCCAGAGCCACTGAAAACTATTTTTCTAAAATCGGAAAAAACAAAAAAAAAAAACAAACAAACAAAAAAAACTTTTGGTATCTAATGATTCACTTCTCAAAAATATTTCTGCCTTATTCAACATGCCAATGCTAAAATTTTTAAAACGTCTTACTAATTTAGATACACACACACATAAACACATAGCACACACACAGACACAAGCACATACACACACACACACTCACACACACACTCTGGAGATTTTTTTTACTACTAAAATGAATCTACAGGTAACTTTGTTGAAAGTGAACAGTTTTGCAACACTGACTCTTCTAATTCATGAGCAAGGATCTGACCATATTTATTTAGGCTTTTAAATATTTCTTTGAAAGTGTTTCAGAGTTTCTGTGTAGAGTATTAAATATTTTGTTTGACTTAGCAGTAGGACTTTTGTGGAACCTGTGTTTATTAAAATTTATCTTTACACACAAAACCAAAATAATTGTATTTAATGCAAATTCAGAAAACATACTAAAAGAAAACTTATTTGTCCTTGACAACCTGAGGTTCAGTGTGGACTTTGTCAATACAACACTAAAGACCTGACCCAAGAAAAATTAATTGATAACAGGATTTATTTACATACTGTCTATGGTTTATTGAATTCTACAATGGTAGAATCAAATAATGTGAGATAAATCTACCCACCATGCCTACCACAAAGATTAAAATATTTACTTTTCAGAAAACAATTTGAAAATCTCTCCATTAAAACAATGATATTATTTTCAGAGTGAGCATTTACTAAAAAGAAAGAAAGAAATACAGAAAGAAAGAAAGAAAAAGAAAGAAAGAAAGAAAGAAAGAAAGAAAAAAGAAAGAAAGAAAGAAAAATTTACTTTAATTCCACGTTTTCACTCAATATGTTACATTAAAATTTTATTTATTACTCCTTCAGGTATGTTCACGAAGAAGAAGAAGCAGAAGAAGAAGAAGAAGAAGAAGAAGAAGAAGAAGAAGAAGAAGAAGAAGAAAAAGAAGAAGAAGAAGAAAGAGAGAGAGAGAGAGAGAGAGAGAGAGAGAGAGAGAGAGTAAATAAAATGACAAATTTGTGAAACATATTCCCTGTATTCCCTGTTTAATGGATTGTTTTTTATGTGGAATCAGAGTACATATACCATGAAAAAACTTTGTGTAAAGTACCTAATACAAAAAATGGTTTTAAGTAAAATGTCTTAAGAATCAATTTTAAAAAGGAGTTTATTTTAGTGAATACTTTTAATTTTAATGTAATCTAATTGATGGAAATCATCTTCTTGATTTTAAAATAGAACACTCTAAGAAAGTGAGGTACGCAGATGACAAAAACATTAAGAGAGTCTCCTCTGTTTGGCTGGGGATGTGGCTCAAGCGGTAGCGCGCTCGCCTGGCATGCGTGCGGCCCGGGTTCGATCCTCAGCACCACAAACAAACAAAGGTGTTGTGTCCGCCAAGAACTAAAAATAAATAAATATTAAAAAAAAAAGAGAGTCTCCTCTACAAACTTCAAAAATATTTATTTATTTTCTGCATTGATCTCTTTTTTTGTATGATATATAATAGTAGTCAGATTTCATCCGATTGCATTTGTATATTTAACTTCCACACATGGTGTAATATAAAGTTGATCGGTAGTAGGTTTGTTTCCAATACAATTTCCATGTCTATGTGACTATGTTTCAGGATTAATTCTAATTTTCTGTGAATATTTTTGTATTATAAAAAGCTGCCTTGATTACTGTAGCTTAAAAAGTGTTCATAAAAACTTTTGGTATGCTGCCGGTGAGGAGCTGAAGGAGGCCCGCATGCGGATCGAGTCCCCCAGCTACCAGATCTCCAGCCTCCAGAAGCAGGCCAGTGCTGCTGAGGACCGCTTCCGAGAGCTGGAAGGGGCCAGGACTGAGGAGCGGGAGAAGTTCCGGAAGACGCTGGACGCCAAGGAGCAGGAGATGATGGAGATGCGTGATGTGATGCAGCAACAGCTGGCCGAGTACCAGGAGTTGCTGGACGTCCAGTTGACCTTGGACATGGAGATCAGCGCCTACCGCAAGCTCCTAGAGGGCGAGGAGGAGAGGCTGAAGCTGGCTCCCAGCCCCTCCTCACGGGTCACCATCTCACGGGCCACCTGGAGCAGCAGCAGCAGCATGTCCAGAGCTGGGCGTTGAAGCCGAAGCAAGCGGCTGCGTCTGGAGGCGGAGGAGCCCCCAGGCAGCGGCTCAAGTGGCATTGGCTCGGGCAGCATTGGCTCGGGCAGCAGCAGCAGCAGCTTCCTCCTGGCCCAGCAGGCCTCTGCCACCTGCAGCGTCAGCACGGAGGAGATTGACCTGGAGGGCAGGTTCCTGCGGCTCTAAAGAAGGACTCAGACAAGGATCAGTCCCTGGGGAACTGGAGGATTAAGAGGCAGGTCCTGGAGGGCGATGAGATCGCCTGTAAGTTCACACCCAAGTACGTCCTGCGGGCCGGCCAGACAGTCACGGTGTGGGCAGCTGGTGCCGGGGTGGCCCACAGCCCCCCGCCACCCTGGTGTGGAAGAGCCAGAGCAGCTGGGGCTCGGGCGAAAGTTTCCGCACTGTGCTGGTCCACGCCGATGGAGAGGAAGTGGCCACAGGAGCAGTGAAGCAGTCTTCTGTGGTGCGGGAGAAGGAGAACCGGGAGGATCTTTTCCACCAGCAGGGGGACCCACGGACCACCTCGAGGGGCTGCTGCCTGATGTAACCGAGCACTCGGCATCTACACACTGTTCCTCACCCAGAGCCACTGAAAACTATTTTTCTAAAATCGGAAAAAACAAAAAAAAAAAACAAACAAACAAAAAAAAACTTTTGGTATCTAATGATTCACTTCTCAAAAATATTTCTGCCTTATTCAACATGCCAATGCTAAAATTTTTAAAACGTCTTACTAATTTAGATACACACACACATAAACACATAGCACACACACAGACACAAGCACATACACACACACACACTCACACACACACTCTGGAGATTTTTTTTACTACTAAAATGAATCTACAGGTAACTTTGTTGAAAGTGAACAGTTTTGCAACACTGACTCTTCTAATTCATGAGCAAGGATCTGACCATATTTATTTAGGCTTTTAAATATTTCTTTGAAAGTGTTTCAGAGTTTCTGTGTAGAGTATTAAATATTTTGTTTGACTTAGCAGTAGGACTTTTGTGGAACCTGTGTTTATTAAAATTTATCTTTACACACAAAACCAAAATAATTGTATTTAATGCAAATTCAGAAAACATACTAAAGAAAACTTATTTGTCCTTGACAACCTGAGGTTCAGTGTGGACTTTGTCAATACAACACTAAAGACCTGACCCAAGAAAAATTAATTGATAACAGGATTTATTTACATACTGTCTATGGTTTATTGAATTCTACCAATGGTAGAATCAAATAATGTGAGATAAATCTACCCACCATGCGTACCACAAAGATTAAAATATTTACTTTTCAGAAAACAATTTGAAAATCTCTCCATTAAAACAATGATATTATTTTCAGAGTGAGCATTTACTAAAAAAGAAAGAAAGAAATACAGAAAGAAAGAAAGAAAAAGAAAGAAAGAAAGAAAGAAAGAAAGAAAAAAGAAAGAAAGAAAGAAAAATTTACTTTAATTCCACGTTTTCACTCAATATGTTACATTAAAATTTTATTTATTACTCCTTCAGGTATGTTCACGAAGAAGAAGAAGCAGAAGAAGAAGAAGAAGAAGAAAGAAGAAGAAGAAGAAGAAGAAGAAGAAGAAGAAGAAGAAAAAGAAGAAGAAGAAGAAAGAGAGAGAGAGAGAGAGAGAGAGAGAGAGAGAGAGTAAATAAAATGACAAATTTGTGAAACATATTCCCTGTATTCCCTGTTTAATGGATTGTTTTTTATGTGGAATCAGAGTACATATACCATGAAAAAACTTTGTGTAAAGTACCTAATACAAAAAATGGTTTTAAGTAAAATGTCTTAAGAATCAATTTTAAAAAGGAGTTTATTTTAGTGAATACTTTTAATTTTAATGTAATCTAATTGATGGAAATCATCTTCTTGATTTTAAAATAGAACACTGTAAGAAAGTGAGGTACGCAGATGACAAAACATTAAGAGAGTCTCCTCTGTTTGGCTGGGGATGTGGCTCAAGCGGTAGCGCGCTCGCCTGGCATGCGTGCGGCCCGGGTTCGATCCTCAGCACCACAAACAAACAAAGCTGTTGTGTCCGCCAAGAACTAAAAATAAATAAATATTTTAAAAAAAAGAGAGTCTCCTCTACAGACTTCAAAAATATTTATTTATTTTCTGCATTGATCTCTTTTTTGTATGATATATAATAGTAGTCAGATTTCATCCGATTGCATTTGTATATTTAACTTCCACACATGGTGTAATATAAAGTTGATCGGTAGTAGGTTTGTTTTCAATACAATTTCCATGTCTATGTGACTATGTTTCAGGATTAATTCTAATTTTCTGTGAATATTTTTGTATTATAAAAAGCTGCCTTGATTACTGTAGCTTAAAAAGTGTTCATAAAAACTTTTGGTATGCTGCCGGTGAGGAGCTGAAGGAGGCCCGCATGCGGATCGAGTCCCCCAGCTACCAGATCTCCAGCCTCCAGAAGCAGGCCAGTGCTGCTGAGGACCGCATCCGAGAGCTGGAAGGGGCCAGGACTGAGGAGCGGGAGAAGTTCCGGAAGACGCTGGACGCCAAGGAGCAGGAGATGATGGAGATGCGTGATGTGATGCAGCAACAGCTGGCCGAGTACCAGGAGTTGCTGGACGTCCAGTTGACCTTGGACATGGAGATCAGCGCCTACCGCAAGCTCCTAGAGGGCGAGGAGGAGAGGCTGAAGCTGGCTCCCAGCCCCTCCTCACGGGTCACCATCTCACGGGCCACCTGGAGCAGCAGCAGCAGCATGTCCAGAGCTGGGCGTTGAAGCCGAAGCAAGCGGCTGCGTCTGGAGGCGGAGGAGCCCCCAGGCAGCGGCTCAAGTGGCATTGGCTCGGGCAGCATTGGCTCGGGCAGCAGCAGCAGCAGCTTCCTCCTGGCCCAGCAGGCCTCTGCCACCTGCAGCGTCAGCACGGAGGAGATTGACCTGGAGGGCAGGTTCCTGCGGCTCAAGAAGGACTCAGACAAGGATCAGTCCCTGGGGAACTGGAGGATTAAGAGGCAGGTCCTGGAGGGCGATGAGATCGCCTGTAAGTTCACACCCAAGTACGTCCTGCGGGCCGGCCAGACAGTCACGGTGTGGGCAGCTGGTGCCGGGGTGGCCCACAGCCCCCCGCCACCCTGGTGTGGAAGAGCCAGAGCAGCTGGGGCTCGGGCGAAAGTTTCCGCACTGTGCTGGTCCACGCCGATGGAGAGGAAGTGGCCACAGGAGCAGTGAAGCAGTCTTCTGTGGTGCGGGAGAAGGAGAACCGGGAGGATCTTTTCCACCAGCAGGGGGACCCACGGACCACCTCGAGGGGCTGCTGCCTGATGTAACCGAGCACTCGGCATCTACACACTGTTCCTCACCCAGAGCCACTGAAAACTATTTTTCTAAAATCGGAAAAAACAAAAAAAAAACAAACAAACAAAAAAAAACTTTTGGTATCTAATGATTCACTTCTCAAAAATATTTCTGCCTTATTCAACATGCCAATGCTAAAATTTTTAAAACGTCTTACTAATTTAGATACACACACACATAAACACATAGCACACACACAGACACAAGCACATACACACACACACACTCACACACACACTCTGGAGATTTTTGTTTACTACTAAAATGAATCTACAGGTAACTTTGTTGAAAGTGAACAGTTTTGCAACACTGACTCTTCTAATTCATGAGCAAGGATCTGACCATATTTATTTAGGCTTTTAAATATTTCTTTGAAAGTGTTTCAGAGTTTCTGTGTAGAGTATTAAATATTTTGTTTGACTTAGCAGTAGGACTTTTGTGGAACCTGTGTTTATTAAAATTTATCTTTACACACAAAACCAAAATAATTGTATTTAATGCAAATTCAGAAAACATACTAAAAGAAAACTTATTTGTCCTTGACAACCTGAGGTTCAGTGTGGACTTTGTCAATACAACACTAAAGACCTGACCCAAGAAAAATTAATTGATAACTAGATTTATTTACATACTGTCTATGGTTTATTGAATTCTACAATGGTAGAATCAAATAATGTGAGATAAATCTACCCACCATGCCTACCACAAAGATTAAAATATTTACTTTTCAGAAAACAATTTGAAAATCTCTCCATTAAAACAATGATATTATTTTCAGAGTGAGCATTTACTAAAAAAGAAAGAAAGAAATACAGAAAGAAAGAAAGAAAAAGAAAGAAAGAAAGAAAGAAAGAAAGAAAGAAAGAAAGAAAAAAGAAAGAAAGAAAGAAAAATTTACTTTAATTCCACGTTTTCACTCAATATGTTACATTAAAATTTTATTTATTACTCCTTCAGGTATGTTCACGAAGAAGAAGAAGAAGAAGAAGCAGAAGAAGAAGAAGAAGAAGAAGAAGAAGAAGAAGAAGAAAAAGAAGAAGAAGAAGAAAGAGAGAGAGAGAGAGAGAGAGAGAGAGAGAGAGAGTAAATAAAATGACAAATTTGTGAAACATATTCCCTGTATTCCCTGTTTAATGGATTGTTTTTTATGTGGAATCAGAGTACATATACCATGAAAAAACTTTGTGTAAAGTACCTAATACAAAAAATGGTTTTAAGTAAAATGTCTTAAGAATCAATTTTAAAAAGGAGTTTATTTTAGTGAATACTTTTAATTTTAATGTAATCTAATTGATGGAAATCATCTTCTTGATTTTAAAATAGAACACTGTAAGAAAGTGAGGTACGCAGATGACAAAAACATTAAGAGAGTCTCCTCTGTTTGGCTGGGGATGTGGCTCAAGCGGTAGCGCGCTCGCCTGGCATGCGTGCGGCCCGGGTTCGATCCTCAGCACCACAAACAAACAAAGCTGTTGTGTCCGCCAAGAACTAAAAATAAATAAATATTTTAAAAAAAAGAGAGTCTCCTCTACAGACTTCAAAAATATTTATTTATTTTCTGCATTGATCTCTTTTTTGTATGATATATAATAGTAGTCAGATTTCATCCGATTGCATTTGTATATTTAACTTCCACACATGGTGTAATATAAAGTTGATCGGTAGTAGGTTTGTTTTCAATACAATTTCCATGTCTATGTGACTATGTTTCAGGATTAATTCTAATTTTCTGTGAATATTTTTGTATTATAAAAAGCTGCCTTGATTACTGTAGCTTAAAAAGTGTTCATAAAAACTTTTGGTATGCTGCCGGTGAGGAGCTGAAGGAGGCCCGCATGCGGATCGAGTCCCCCAGCTACCAGATCTCCAGCCTCCAGAAGCAGGCCAGTGCTGCTGAGGACCGCATCCGAGAGCTGGAAGGGGCCAGGACTGAGGAGCGGGAGAAGTTCCGGAAGACGCTGGACGCCAAGGAGCAGGAGATGATGGAGATGCGTGATGTGATGCAGCAACAGCTGGCCGAGTACCAGGAGTTGCTGGACGTCCAGTTGACCTTGGACATGGAGATCAGCGCCTACCGCAAGCTCCTAGAGGGCGAGGAGGAGAGGCTGAAGCTGGCTCCCAGCCCCTCCTCACGGGTCACCATCTCACGGGCCACCTGGAGCAGCAGCAGCAGCATGTCCAGAGCTGGGCGTTGAAGCCGAAGCAAGCGGCTGCGTCTGGAGGCGGAGGAGCCCCCAGGCAGCGGCTCAAGTGGCATTGGCTCGGGCAGCATTGGCTCGGGCAGCAGCAGCAGCAGCTTCCTCCTGGCCCAGCAGGCCTCTGCCACCTGCAGCGTCAGCACGGAGGAGATTGACCTGGAGGGCAGGTTCCTGCGGCTCAAGAAGGACTCAGACAAGGATCAGTCCCTGGGGAACTGGAGGATTAAGAGGCAGGTCCTGGAGGGCGATGAGATCGCCTGTAAGTTCACACCCAAGTACGTCCTGCGGGCCGGCCAGACAGTCACGGTGTGGGCAGCTGGTGCCGGGGTGGCCCACAGCCCCCCGCCACCCTGGTGTGGAAGAGCCAGAGCAGCTGGGGCTCGGGCGAAAGTTTCCGCACTGTGCTGGTCCACGCCGATGGAGAGGAAGTGGCCACAGGAGCAGTGAAGCAGTCTTCTGTGGTGCGGGAGAAGGAGAACCGGGAGGATCTTTTCCACCAGCAGGGGGACCCACGGACCACCTCGAGGGGCTGCTGCCTGATGTAACCGAGCACTCGGCATCTACACACTGTTCCTCACCCAGAGCCACTGAAAACTATTTTTCTAAAATCGGAAAAAACAAAAAAAAAACAAACAAACAAAAAAAAACTTTTGGTATCTAATGATTCACTTCTCAAAAATATTTCTGCCTTATTCAACATGCCAATGCTAAAATTTTTAAAACGTCTTACTAATTTAGATACACACACACATAAACACATAGCACACACACAGACACAAGCACATACACACACACACACTCACACACACACTCTGGAGATTTTTGTTTACTACTAAAATGAATCTACAGGTAACTTTGTTGAAAGTGAACAGTTTTGCAACACTGACTCTTCTAATTCATGAGCAAGGATCTGACCATATTTATTTAGGCTTTTAAATATTTCTTTGAAAGTGTTTCAGAGTTTCTGTGTAGAGTATTAAATATTTTGTTTGACTTAGCAGTAGGACTTTTGTGGAACCTGTGTTTATTAAAATTTATCTTTACACACAAAACCAAAATAATTGTATTTAATGCAAATTCAGAAAACATACTAAAAGAAAACTTATTTGTCCTTGACAACCTGAGGTTCAGTGTGGACTTTGTCAATACAACACTAAAGACCTGACCCAAGAAAAATTAATTGATAACTAGATTTATTTACATACTGTCTATGGTTTATTGAATTCTACAATGGTAGAATCAAATAATGTGAGATAAATCTACCCACCATGCCTACCACAAAGATTAAAATATTTACTTTTCAGAAAACAATTTGAAAATCTCTCCATTAAAACAATGATATTATTTTCAGAGTGAGCATTTACTAAAAAAGAAAGAAAGAAATACAGAAAGAAAGAAAGAAAAAGAAAGAAAGAAAGAAAGAAAGAAAGAAAGAAAGAAAGAAAAAAGAAAGAAAGAAAGAAAAATTTACTTTAATTCCACGTTTTCACTCAATATGTTACATTAAAATTTTATTTATTACTCCTTCAGGTATGTTCACGAAGAAGAAGAAGAAGAAGAAGCAGAAGAAGAAGAAGAAGAAGAAGAAGAAGAAGAAGAAGAAGAAAAAGAAGAAGAAGAAGAAAGAGAGAGAGAGAGAGAGAGAGAGAGAGTAAATAAAATGACAAATTTGTGAAACATATTCCCTGTATTCCCTGTTTAATGGATTGTTTTTTATGTGGAATCAGAGTACATATACCATGAAAAAACTTTGTGTAAAGTACCTAATACAAAAAATGGTTTTAAGTAAAATGTCTTAAGAATCAATTTTAAAAAGGAGTTTATTTTAGTGAATACTTTTAATTTTAATGTAATCTAATTGATGGAAATCATCTTCTTGATTTTAAAATAGAACACTGTAAGAAAGTGAGGTACGCAGATGACAAAAACATTAAGAGAGTCTCCTCTGTTTGGCTGGGGATGTGGCTCAAGCGGTAGCGCGCTCGCCTGGCATGCGTGCGGCCCGGGTTCGATCCTCAGCACCACAAACAAACAAAGGTGTTGTGTCCGCCAAGAACTAAAAATAAATAAATATTTTAAAAAAAAGAGAGTCTCCTCTACAGACTTCAAAAATATTTATTTATTTTCTGCATTGATCTCTTTTTTGTATGATATATAATAGTAGTCAGATTTCATCCGATTGCATTTGTATATTTAACTTCCACACATGGTGTAATATAAAGTTGATCGGTAGTAGGTTTGTTTTCAATACAATTTCCATGTCTATGTGACTATGTTTCAGGATTAATTCTAATTTTCTGTGAATATTTTTGTATTATAAAAAGCTGCCTTGATTACTGTAGCTTAAAAAGTGTTCATAAAAACTTTTGGTATGCTGCCGGTGAGGAGCTGAAGGAGGCCCGCATGCGGATCGAGTCCCCCAGCTACCAGATCTCCAGCCTCCAGAAGCAGGCCAGTGCTGCTGAGGACCGCATCCGAGAGCTGGAAGGGGCCAGGACTGAGGAGCGGGAGAAGTTCCGGAAGACGCTGGACGCCAAGGAGCAGGAGATGATGGAGATGCGTGATGTGATGCAGCAACAGCTGGCCGAGTACCAGGAGTTGCTGGACGTCCAGTTGACCTTGGACATGGAGATCAGCGCCTACCGCAAGCTCCTAGAGGGCGAGGAGGAGAGGCTGAAGCTGGCTCCCAGCCCCTCCTCACGGGTCACCATCTCACGGGCCACCTGGAGCAGCAGCAGCAGCATGTCCAGAGCTGGGCGTTGAAGCCGAAGCAAGCGGCTGCGTCTGGAGGCGGAGGAGCCCCCAGGCAGCGGCTCAAGTGGCATTGGCTCGGGCAGCATTGGCTCGGGCAGCAGCAGCAGCAGCTTCCTCCTGGCCCAGCAGGCCTCTGCCACCTGCAGCGTCAGCACGGAGGAGATTGACCTGGAGGGCAGGTTCCTGCGGCTCAAGAAGGACTCAGACAAGGATCAGTCCCTGGGGAACTGGAGGATTAAGAGGCAGGTCCTGGAGGGCGATGAGATCGCCTGTAAGTTCACACCCAAGTACGTCCTGCGGGCCGGCCAGACAGTCACGGTGTGGGCAGCTGGTGCCGGGGTGGCCCACAGCCCCCCGCCACCCTGGTGTGGAAGAGCCAGAGCAGCTGGGGCTCGGGCGAAAGTTTCCGCACTGTGCTGGTCCACGCCGATGGAGAGGAAGTGGCCACAGGAGCAGTGAAGCAGTCTTCTGTGGTGCGGGAGAAGGAGAACCGGGAGGATCTTTTCCACCAGCAGGGGGACCCACGGACCACCTCGAGGGGCTGCTGCCTGATGTAACCGAGCACTCGGCATCTACACACTGTTCCTCACCCAGAGCCACTGAAAACTATTTTTCTCAAATCGGAAAAAACAAAAAAAAAACAAACAAACAAAAAAAAACTTTTGGTATCTAATGATTCACTTCTCAAAAATATTTCTGCCTTATTCAACATGCCAATGCTAAAATTTTTAAAACGTCTTACTAATTTAGATACACACACACATAAACACGTAGCACACACACAGACACAAGCACATACACACACACACACTCACACACACACTCTGGAGATTTTTTTTTACTACTAAAATGAATCTACAGGTAACTTTGTTGAAAGTGAACAGTTTTGCAACACTGACTCTTCTAATTCATGAGCAAGGATCTGACCATATTTATTTAGGCTTTTAAATATTTCTTTGAAAGTGTTTCAGAGTTTCTGTGTAGAGTATTAAATATTTTGTTTGACTTAGCAGTAGGACTTTTGTGGAACCTGTGTTTATTAAAATTTATCTTTACACACAAAACCAAAATAATTGTATTTAATGCAAATTCAGAAAACATACTAAAAGAAAACTTATTTGTCCTTGACAACCTGAGGTTCAGTGTGGACTTTGTCAATACAACACTAAAGACCTGACCCAAGAAAAATTAATTGATAACTAGATTTATTTACATACTGTCTATGGTTTATTGAATTCTACAATGGTAGAATCAAATAATGTGAGATAAATCTACCCACCATGCCTACCACAAAGATTAAAATATTTACTTTTCAGAAAACAATTTGAAAATCTCTCCATTAAAACAATGATATTATTTTCAGAGTGAGCATTTACTAAAAAAGAAAGAAAGAAATACAGAAAGAAAGAAAGAAAAAGAAAGAAAGAAAGAAAGAAAGAAAGAAAAAAGAAAGAAAGAAAGAAAAATTTACTTTAATTCCACGTTTTCACTCAATATGTTACATTAAAATTTTATTTATTACTCCTTCAGGTATGTTCACGAAGAAGAAGAAGAAGAAGAAGCAGAAGAAGAAGAAGAAGAAGAAGAAGAAGAAGAAGAAGAAGAAGAAGAAGAAAAAGAAGAAGAAGAAGAAAGAGAGAGAGAGAGAGAGAGAGAGAGAGAGAGAGTAAATAAAATGACAAATTTGTGAAACATATTCCCTGTATTCCCTGTTTAATGGATTGTTTTTTATGTGGAATCAGAGTACATATACCATGAAAAAACTTTGTGTAAAGTACCTAATACAAAAAATGGTTTTAAGTAAAATGTCTTAAGAATCAATTTTAAAAAGGAGTTTATTTTAGTGAATACTTTTAATTTTAATGTAATCTAATTGATGGAAATCATCTTCTTGATTTTAAAATAGAACACTCTAAGAAAGTGAGGTACGCAGATGACAAAAACATTAAGAGAGTCTCCTCTGTTTGGCTGGGGATGTGGCTCAAGCGGTAGCGCGCTCGCCTGGCATGCGTGCGGCCCGGGTTCGATCCTCAGCACCACAAACAAACAAAGGTGTTGTGTCCGCCAAGAACTAAAAATAAATAAATATTTTAAAAAAAAGAGAGTCTCCTCTACAGACTTCAAAAATATTTATTTATTTTCTGCATTGATCTCTTTTTTGTATGATATATAATAGTAGTCAGATTTCATCCGATTGCATTTGTATATTTAACTTCCACACATGGTGTAATATAAAGTTGATCGGTAGTAGGTTTGTTTTCAATACAATTTCCATGTCTATGTGACTATGTTTCAGGATTAATTC
This sequence comes from Urocitellus parryii, assembly GCF_045843805.1. Lineage (NCBI taxonomy): Eukaryota > Metazoa > Chordata > Mammalia > Rodentia > Sciuridae > Urocitellus > Urocitellus parryii. The sequence goes on from NW_027554216.1 coordinate 55,165, forward strand.
TAATTTTCTGTGAATATTTTTGTATTATAAAAAGCTGCCTTGATTACTGTAGCTTAAAAAGTGTTCATAAAAACTTTTGGTATGCTGCCGGTGAGGAGCTGAAGGAGGCCCGCATGCGGATCGAGTCCCCCAGCTACCAGATCTCCAGCCTCCAGAAGCAGGCCAGTGCTGCTGAGGACCGCATCCGAGAGCTGGAAGGGGCCAGGACTGAGGAGCGGGAGAAGTTCCGGAAGACGCTGGACGCCAAGGAGCAGGAGATGATGGAGATGCGTGATGTGATGCAGCAACAGCTGGCCGAGTACCAGGAGTTGCTGGACGTCCAGTTGACCTTGGACATGGAGATCAGCGCCTACCGCAAGCTCCTAGAGGGCGAGGAGGAGAGGCTGAAGCTGGCTCCCAGCCCCTCCTCACGGGTCACCATCTCACGGGCCACCTGGAGCAGCAGCAGCAGCATGTCCAGAGCTGGGCGTTCAAGCCGAAGCAAGCGGCTGCGTCTGGAGGCGGAGGAGCCCCCAGGCAGCGGCTCAAGTGGCATTGGCTCGGGCAGCATTGGCTCGGGCAGCAGCAGCAGCAGCTTCCTCCTGGCCCAGCAGGCCTCTGCCACCTGCAGCGTCAGCACGGAGGAGATTGACCTGGAGGGCAGGTTCCTGCGGCTCAAGAAGGACTCAGACAAGGATCAGTCCCTGGGGAACTGGAGGATTAAGAGGCAGGTCCTGGAGGGCGATGAGATCGCCTGTAAGTTCACACCCAAGTACGTCCTGCGGGCCGGCCAGACAGTCACGGTGTGGGCAGCTGGTGCCGGGGTGGCCCACAGCCCCCCGCCACCCTGGTGTGGAAGAGCCAGAGCAGCTGGGGCTCGGGCGAAAGTTTCCGCACTGTGCTGGTCCACGCCGATGGAGAGGAAGTGGCCACAGGAGCAGTGAAGCAGTCTTCTGTGGTGCGGGAGAAGGAGAACCGGGAGGATCTTTTCCACCAGCAGGGGGACCCACGGACCACCTCGAGGGGCTGCTGCCTGATGTAACCGAGCACTCGGCATCTACACACTGTTCCTCACCCAGAGCCACTGAAAACTATTTTTCTAAAATCGGAAAAAACAAAAAAAAAACAAACAAACAAAAAAAAACTTTTGGTATCTAATGATTCACTTCTCAAAAATATTTCTGCCTTATTCAACATGCCAATGCTAAAATTTTTAAAACGTCTTACTAATTTAGATACACACACACATAAACACATAGCACACACACAGACACAAGCACATACACACACACACACTCACACACACACTCTGGAGATTTTTGTTTACTACTAAAATGAATCTACAGGTAACTTTGTTGAAAGTGAACAGTTTTGCAACACTGACTCTTCTAATTCATGAGCAAGGATCTGACCATATTTATTTAGGCTTTTAAATATTTCTTTGAAAGTGTTTCAGAGTTTCTGTGTAGAGTATTAAATATTTTGTTTGACTTAGCAGTAGGACTTTTGTGGAACCTGTGTTTATTAAAATTTATCTTTACACACAAAACCAAAATAATTGTATTTAATGCAAATTCAGAAAACATACTAAAAGAAAACTTATTTGTCCTTGACAACCTGAGGTTCAGTGTGGACTTTGTCAATACAACACTAAAGACCTGACCCAAGAAAAATTAATTGATAACTAGATTTATTTACATACTGTCTATTGTTTATTGAATTCTACAATGGTAGAATCAAATAATGTGAGATAAATCTACCCACCATGCCTACCACAAAGATTAAAATATTTACTTTTCAGAAAACAATTTGAAAATCTCTCCATTAAAACAATGATATTATTTTCAGAGTGAGCATTTACTAAAAAAGAAAGAAAGAAATACAGAAAGAAAGAAAGAAAAAGAAAGAAAGAAAGAAAGAAAGAAAGAAAGAAAAAAGAAAGAAAGAAAGAAAAATTTACTTTAATTCCACGTTTTCACTCAATATGTTACATTAAAATTTTATTTATTACTCCTTCAGGTATGTTCACGAAGAAGAAGAAGAAGAAGAAGAAGAAGAAGCAGAAGAAGAAGAAGAAGAAGAAGAAGAAGAAGAAGAAGAAGAAGAAGAAGAAGAAGAAGAAAAAGAAGAAGAAGAAAGAGAGAGAGAGAGAGAGAGAGAGAGAGAGAGAGTAAATAAAATGACAAATTTGTGAAACATATTCCCTGTATTCCCTGTTTAATGGATTGGTTTTTATGTGGAATCAGAGTACATATACCATGAAAAAACTTTGTGTAAAGTACCTAATACAAAAAATGGTTTTAAGTAAAATGTCTTAAGAATCAATTTTAAAAAGGAGTTTATTTTAGTGAATACTTTTAATTTTAATGTAATCTAATTGATGGAAATCATCTTCTTGATTTTAAAATAGAACACTCTAAGAAAGTGAGGTACGCAGATGACAAAAACATTAAGAGAGTCTCCTCTGTTTGGCTGGGGATGTGGCTCAAGCGGTAGCGCGCTCGCCTGGCATGCGTGCGGCCCGGGTTCGATCCTCAGCACCACAAACAAACAAAGCTGTTGTGTCCGCCAAGAACTAAAAATAAATAAATATTTTTTAAAAAAAAGAGAGTCTCCTCTACAAACTTCAAAAATATTTATTTATTTTCTGCATTGATCTCTTTTTTGTATGATATATAATAGTAGTCAGATTTCATCCGATTGCATTTGTATATTTAACTTCCACACATGGTGTAATATAAAGTTGATCGGTAGTAGGTTTGTTTCCAATACAATTTCCATGTCTATGTGACTATGTTTCAGGATTAATTCTAATTTTCTGTGAATATTTTTGTATTATAAAAAGCTGCCTTGATTACTGTAGCTTAAAAAGTGTTCATAAAAACTTTTGGTATGCTGCCGGTGAGGAGCTGAAGGAGGCCCGCATGCGGATCGAGTCCCCCAGCTACCAGATCTCCAGCCTCCAGAAGCAGGCCAGTGCTGCTGAGGACCGCATCCGAGAGCTGGAAGGGGCCAGGACTGAGGAGCGGGAGAAGTTCCGGAAGACGCTGGACGCCAAGGAGCAGGAGATGATGGAGATGCGTGATGTGATGCAGCAACAGCTGGCCGAGTACCAGGAGTTGCTGGACGTCCAGTTGACCTTGGACATGGAGATCAGCGCCTACCGCAAGCTCCTAGAGGGCGAGGAGGAGAGGCTGAAGCTGGCTCCCAGCCCCTCCTCACGGGTCACCATCTCACGGGCCACCTGGAGCAGCAGCAGCAGCATGTCCAGAGCTGGGCGTTCAAGCCGAAGCAAGCGGCTGCGTCTGGAGGCGGAGGAGCCCCCAGGCAGCGGCTCAAGTGGCATTGGCTCGGGCAGCATTGGCTCGGGCAGCAGCAGCAGCAGCTTCCTCCTGGCCCAGCAGGCCTCTGCCACCTGCAGCGTCAGCACGGAGGAGATTGACCTGGAGGGCAGGTTCCTGCGGCTCAAGAAGGACTCAGACAAGGATCAGTCCCTGGGGAACTGGAGGATTAAGAGGCAGGTCCTGGAGGGCGATGAGATCGCCTGTAAGTTCACACCCAAGTACGTCCTGCGGGCCGGCCAGACAGTCACGGTGTGGGCAGCTGGTGCCGGGGGTGGCCCACAGCCCCCCGCCACCCTGGTGTGGAAGAGCCAGAGCAGCTGGGGCTCGGGCGAAAGTTTCCGCACTGTGCTGGTCCACGCCGATGGAGAGGAAGTGGCCACAGGAGCAGTGAAGCAGTCTTCTGTGGTGCGGGAGAAGGAGAACCGGGAGGATCTTTTCCACCAGCAGGGGGACCCACGGACCACCTCGAGGGGCTGCTGCCTGATGTAACCGAGCACTCGGCATCTACACACTGTTCCTCACCCAGAGCCACTGAAAACTATTTTTCTAAAATCGGAAAAAAAAAAAAAAACTTTTGGTATCTAATGATTCACTTCTCAAAAATATTTCTGCCTTATTCAACATGCCAATGCTAAAATTTTTAAAACGTCTTACTAATTTAGATACACACACACATAAACACATAGCACACACACAGACACAAGCACATACACACACACACACTCACACACACACTCTGGAGATTTTTGTTTACTACTAAAATGAATCTACAGGTAACTTTGTTGAAAGTGAACAGTTTTGCAACACTGACTCTTCTAATTCATGAGCAAGGATCTGACCATATTTATTTAGGCTTTTAAATATTTCTTTGAAAGTGTTTCAGAGTTTCTGTGTAGAGTATTAAATATTTTGTTTGACTTAGCAGTAGGACTTTTGTGGAACCTGTGTTTATTAAAATTTATCTTTACACACAAAACCAAAATAATTGTATTTAATGCAAATTCAGAAAACATACTAAAAGAAAACTTATTTGTCCTTGACAACCTGAGGTTCAGTGTGGACTTTGTCAATACAACACTAAAGACCTGACCCAAGAAAAATTAATTGATAACTAGATTTATTTACATACTGTCTATTGTTTATTGAATTCTACAATGGTAGAATCAAATAATGTGAGATAAATCTACCCACCATGCCTACCACAAAGATTAAAATATTTACTTTTCAGAAAACAATTTGAAAATCTCTCCATTAAAACAATGATATTATTTTCAGAGTGAGCATTTACTAAAAAAGAAAGAAAGAAATACAGAAAGAAAGAAAGAAAAAGAAAGAAAGAAAGAAAGAAAGAAAGAAAGAAAAAAGAAAGAAAGAAAGAAAAATTTACTTTAATTCCACGTTTTCACTCAATATGTTACATTAAAATTTTATTTATTACTCCTTCAGGTATGTTCACGAAGAAGAAGAAGAAGAAGAAGAAGAAGCAGAAGAAGAAGAAGAAGAAGAAGAAGAAGAAGAAGAAGAAGAAGAAGAAGAAGAAGAAAAAGAAGAAGAAGAAAGAGAGAGAGAGAGAGAGAGAGAGAGAGAGAGAGAGAGTAAATAAAATGACAAATTTGTGAAACATATTCCCTGTATTCCCTGTTTAATGGATTGTTTTTTATGTGGAATCAGAGTACATATACCATGAAAAAACTTTGTGTAAAGTACCTAATACAAAAAATGGTTTTAAGTAAAATGTCTTAAGAATCAATTTTAAAAAGGAGTTTATTTTAGTGAATACTTTTAATTTTAATGTAATCTAATTGATGGAAATCATCTTCTTGATTTTAAAATAGAACACTCTAAGAAAGTGAGGTACGCAGATGACAAAAACATTAAGAGAGTCTCCTCTGTTTGGCTGGGGATGTGGCTCAAGCGGTAGCGCGCTCGCCTGGCATGCGTGCGGCCCGGGTTCGATCCTCAGCACCACAAACAAACAAAGGTGTTGTGTCCGCCAAGAACTAAAAATAAATAAATATTTTAAAAAAAAAAAGAGAGTCTCCTCTACAAACTTCAAAATATTTATTTATTTTCTGCATTGATCTCTTTTTTGTATGATATATAATAGTAGTCAGATTTCATCCGATTGCATTTGTATATTTAACTTCCACACATGGTGTAATATAAAGTTGATCGGTAGTAGGTTTGTTTCCAATACAATTTTCATGTCTATGTGACTATGTTTCAGGATTAATTCTAATTTTCTGTGAATATTTTTGTATTATAAAAAGCTGCCTTGATTACTGTAGCTTAAAAAGTGTTCATAAAAACTTTTGGTATGCTGCCGGTGAGGAGCTGAAGGGAGGCCCGCATGCGGATCGAGTCCCCCAGCTACCAGATCTCCAGCCTCCAGAAGCAGGCCAGTGCTGCTGAGGACCGCTTCCGAGAGCTGGAAGGGGCCAGGACTGAGGAGCGGGAGAAGTTCCGGAAGACGCTGGACGCCAAGGAGCAGGAGATGATGGAGATGCGTGATGTGATGCAGCAACAGCTGGCCGAGTACCAGGAGTTGCTGGACGTCCAGTTGACCTTGGACATGGAGATCAGCGCCTACCGCAAGCTCCTAGAGGGCGAGGAGGAGAGGCTGAAGCTGGCTCCCAGCCCCTCCTCACGGGTCACCATCTCACGGGCCACCTGGAGCAGCAGCAGCAGCATGTCCAGAGCTGGGCGTTGAAGCCGAAGCAAGCGGCTGCGTCTGGAGGCGGAGGAGCCCCCAGGCAGCGGCTCAAGTGGCATTGGCTCGGGCAGCATTGGCTCGGGCAGCAGCAGCAGCAGCTTCCTCCTGGCCCAGCAGGCCTCTGCCACCTGCAGCGTCAGCACGGAGGAGATTGACCTGGAGGGCAGGTTCCTGCGGCTCAAGAAGGACTCAGACAAGGATCAGTCCCTGGGGAACTGGAGGATTAAGAGGCAGGTCCTGGAGGGCGATGAGATCGCCTGTAAGTTCACACCCAAGTACGTCCTGCGGGCCGGCCAGACAGTCACGGTGTGGGCAGCTGGTGCCGGGGTGGCCCACAGCCCCCCGCCACCCTGGTGTGGAAGAGCCAGAGCAGCTGGGGCTCGGGCGAAAGTTTCCGCACTGTGCTGGTCCACGCCGATGGAGAGGAAGTGGCCACAGGAGCAGTGAAGCAGTCTTCTGTGGTGCGGGAGAAGGAGAACCGGGAGGATCTTTTCCACCAGCAGGGGGACCCACGGACCACCTCGAGGGGCTGCTGCCTGATGTAACCGAGCACTCGGCATCTACACACTGTTCCTCACCCAGAGCCACTGAAAACTATTTTTCTAAAATCGGAAAAAACAAAAAACAAACAAACAAACAAAAAAAAACTTTTGGTATCTAATGATTCACTTCTCAAAAATATTTCTGCCTTATTCAACATGCCAATGCTAAAATTTTTAAAACGTCTTACTAATTTAGATACACACACACATAAACACATAGCACACACACAGACACAAGCACATACACACACACACACTCACACACACACTCTGGAGATTTTTTTTTACTACTAAAATGAATCTACAGGTAACTTTGTTGAAAGTGAACAGTTTTGCAACACTGACTCTTCTAATTCATGAGCAAGGATCTGACCATATTTATTTAGGCTTTTAAATATTTCTTTGAAAGTGTTTCAGAGTTTCTGTGTAGAGTATTAAATATTTTGTTTGACTTAGCAGTAGGACTTTTGTGGAACCTGTGTTTATTAAAATTTATCTTTACACACAAAACCAAAATAATTGTATTTAATGCAAATTCAGAAAACATACTAAAAGAAAACTTATTTGTCCTTGACAACCTGAGGTTCAGTGTGGACTTTGTCAATACAACACTAAAGACCTGACCCAAGAAAAATTAATTGATAACTAGATTTATTTACATACTGTCTATTGTTTATTGAATTCTACAATGGTAGAATCAAATAATGTGAGATAAATCTACCCACCATGCCTACCACAAAGATTAAAATATTTACTTTTCAGAAAACAATTTGAAAATCTCTCCATTAAAACAATGATATTATTTTCAGAGTGAGCATTTACTAAAAAAGAAAGAAAGAAATACAGAAAGAAAGAAAGAAAAAGAAAGAAAGAAAGAAAGAAAGAAAGAAAAAAGAAAGAAAGAAAGAAAAATTTACTTTAATTCCACGTTTTCACTCAATATGTTACATTAAAATTTTATTTATTACTCCTTCAGGTATGTTCACGAAGAAGAAGAAGAAGAAGAAGAAGAAGCAGAAGAAGAAGAAGAAGAAGAAGAAGAAGAAGAAGAAGAAGAAAAGAAGAAGAAGAAAGAGAGGAGAGAGAGAGAGAGAGAGAGAGTAAATAAAATGACAAATTTGTGAAACATATTCCCTGTATTCCCTGTTTAATGGATTGTTTTTTATGTGGAATCAGAGTACATATACCATGAAAAAACTTTGTGTAAAGTACCTAATACAAAAAATGGTTTTAAGTAAAATGTCTTAAGAATCAATTTTAAAAAGGAGTTTATTTTAGTGAATACTTTTAATTTTAATGTAATCTAATTGATGGAAATCATCTTCTTGATTTTAAAATAGAACACTCTAAGAAAGTGAGGTACGCAGATGACAAAAACATTAAGAGAGTCTCCTCTGTTTGGCTGGGGATGTGGCTCAAGCGGTAGCGCGCTCGCCTGGCATGCGTGCGGCCCGGGTTCGATCCTCAGCACCACAAACAAACAAAGGTGTTGTGTCCGCCAAGAACTAAAAATAAATAAATATTTTAAAAAAAAAAGAGAGTCTCCTCTACAAACTTCAAAAATATTTATTTATTTTCTGCATTGATCTCTTTTTTGTATGATATATAATAGTAGTCAGATTTCATCCGATTGCATTTGTATATTTAACTTCCACACATGGTGTAATATAAAGTTGATCGGTAGTAGGTTTGTTTCCAATACAATTTTCATGTCTATGTGACTATGTTTCAGGATTAATTCTAATTTTCTGTGAATATTTTTGTATTATAAAAAGCTGCCTTGATTACTGTAGCTTAAAAAGTGTTCATAAAAACTTTTGGTATGCTGCCGGTGAGGAGCTGAAGGAGGCCCGCATGCGGATCGAGTCCCCCAGCTACCAGATCTCCAGCCTCCAGAAGCAGGCCAGTGCTGCTGAGGACCGCATCCGAGAGCTGGAAGGGGCCAGGACTGAGGAGCGGGAGAAGTTCCGGAAGACGCTGGACGCCAAGGAGCAGGAGATGATGGAGATGCGTGATGTGATGCAGCAACAGCTGGCCGAGTACCAGGAGTTGCTGGACGTCCAGTTGACCTTGGACATGGAGATCAGCGCCTACCGCAAGCTCCTAGAGGGCGAGGAGGAGAGGCTGAAGCTGGCTCCCAGCCCCTCCTCACGGGTCACCATCTCACGGGCCACCTGGAGCAGCAGCAGCAGCATGTCCAGAGCTGGGCGTTGAAGCCGAAGCAAGCGGCTGCGTCTGGAGGCGGAGGAGCCCCCAGGCAGCGGCTCAAGTGGCATTGGCTCGGGCAGCATTGGCTCGGGCAGCAGCAGCAGCAGCTTCCTCCTGGCCCAGCAGGCCTCTGCCACCTGCAGCGTCAGCACGGAGGAGATTGACCTGGAGGGCAGGTTCCTGCGGCTCAAGAAGGACTCAGACAAGGATCAGTCCCTGGGGAACTGGAGGATTAAGAGGCAGGTCCTGGAGGGCGATGAGATCGCCTGTAAGTTCACACCCAAGTACGTCCTGCGGGCCGGCCAGACAGTCACGGTGTGGGCAGCTGGTGCCGGGGTGGCCCACAGCCCCCCGCCACCCTGGTGTGGAAGAGCCAGAGCAGCTGGGGCTCGGGCGAAAGTTTCCGCACTGTGCTGGTCCACGCCGATGGAGAGGAAGTGGCCACAGGAGCAGTGAAGCAGTCTTCTGTGGTGCGGGGAGAAGGAGAACCGGGAGGATCTTTTCCACCAGCAGGGGGACCACGGACCACCTCGAGGGGCTGCTGCCTGATGTAACCCAGCACTCGGCATCTACACACTGTTCCTCACCCAGAGCCACTGAAAACTATTTTTCTAAAATCGGAAAAAAAAAAAAAAAAAACTTTTGGTATCTAATGATTCACTTCTCAAAAATATTTCTGCCTTATTCAACATGCCAATGCTAAAATTTTTAAAACGTCTTACTAATTTAGATACACACACACATAAACACATAGCACACACACAGACACAAGCACATACACACACACACACTCACACACACACTCTGGAGATTTTTTTTTACTACTAAAATGAATCTACAGGTAACTTTGTTGAAAGTGAACAGTTTTGCAACACTGACTCTTCTAATTCATGAGCAAGGATCTGACCATATTTATTTAGGCTTTTAAATATTTCTTTGAAAGTGTTTCAGAGTTTCTGTGTAGAGTATTAAATATTTTGTTTGACTTAGCAGTAGGACTTTTGTGGAACCTGTGTTTATTAAAATTTATCTTTACACACAAAACCAAAATAATTGTATTTAATGCAAATTCAGAAAACATACTAAAAGAAAACTTATTTGTCCTTGACAACCTGAGGTTCAGTGTGGACTTTGTCAATACAACATTAAAGACCTGACCCAAGAAAAATTAATTGATAACTAGATTTATTTACATACTGTCTATGGTTTATTGAATTCTACAATGGTAGAATCAAATAATGTGAGATAAATCTACCCACCATGCCTACCACAAAGATTAAAATATTTACTTTTCAGAAAACAATTTGAAAATCTCTCCATTAAAACAATGATATTATTTTCAGAGTGAGCATTTACTAAAAAAGAAAGAAAGAAATACAGAAAGAAAGAAAGAAAAAGAAAGAAAGAAAGAAAGAAAGAAAGAAAGAAAGAAAGAAAAAAGAAAGAAAGAAAGAAAAATTTACTTTAATTCCACGTTTTCACTCAATATGTTACATTAAAATTTTATTTATTACTCCTTCAGGTATGTTCACGAAGAAGAAGAAGAAGAAGTAGAAGCAGAAGAAGAAGCAGAAGAAGAAGAAGAAGAAGAAGAAGAAGAAGAAGAAGAAGAAGAAGAAGAAGAAAGAGAGAGAGAGAGAGAGAGAGAGAGAGAGAGAGAGAGAGAGAGTAAATAAAATGACAAATTTGTGAAACATATTCCCTGTATTCCCTGTTTAATGGATTGTTTTTTATGTGGAATCAGAGTACATATACCATGAAAAAACTTTGTGTAAAGTACCTAATACAAAAAATGGTTTTAAGTAAAATGTCTTAAGAATCAATTTTAAAAAGGAGTTTATTTTAGTGAATACTTTTAATTTTAATGTAATCTAATTGATGGAAATCATCTTCTTGATTTTAAAATAGAACACGCTAAGAAAGTGAGGTACGCAGATGACAAAAACATTAAGAGAGTCTCCTCTGTTTGGCTGGGGATGTGGCTCAAGCGGTAGCGCGCTCGCCTGGCATGCGTGCGGCCCGGGTTCGATCCTCAGCACCACAAACAAACAAAGGTGTTGTGTCCGCCAAGAACTAAAAATAAATAAATATTTAAAAAAAAAAGAGAGTCTCCTCTACAAACTTCAAAAATATTTATTTATTTTCTGCATTGATCTCTTTTTTTGTATGATATATAATAGTAGTCAGATTTCATCCGATTGCATTTGTATATTTAACTTCCACACATGGTGTAATATAAAGTTGATCGGTAGTAGGTTTGTTTCCAATACAATTTCCATGTCTATGTGACTATGTTTCAGGATTAATTCTAATTTTCTGTGAATATTTTTGTATTATAAAAAGCTGCCTTGATTACTGTAGCTTAAAAAGTGTTCATAAAAACTTTTGGTATGCTGCCGGTGAGGAGCTGAAGGAGGCCCGCATGCGGATCGAGTCCCCCAGCTACCAGATCTCCAGCCTCCAGAAGCAGGCCAGTGCTGCTGAGGACCGCATCCGAGAGCTGGAAGGGGCCAGGACTGAGGAGCGGGAGAAGTTCCGGAAGACGCTGGACGCCAAGGAGCAGGAGATGATGGAGATGCGTGATGTGATGCAGCAACAGCTGGCCGAGTACCAGGAGTTGCTGGACGTCCAGTTGACCTTGGACATGGAGATCAGCGCCTACCGCAAGCTCCTAGAGGGCGAGGAGGAGAGGCTGAAGCTGGCTCCCAGCCCCTCCTCACGGGTCACCATCTCACGGGCCACCTGGAGCAGCAGCAGCAGCATGTCCAGAGCTGGGCGTTGAAGCCGAAGCAAGCGGCTGCGTCTGGAGGCGGAGGAGCCCCCAGGCAGCGGCTCAAGTGGCATTGGCTCGGGCAGCATTGGCTCGGGCAGCAGCAGCAGCAGCTTCCTCCTGGCCCAGCAGGCCTCTGCCACCTGCAGCGTCAGCACGGAGGAGATTGACCTGGAGGGCAGGTTCCTGCGGCTCAAGAAGGACTCAGACAAGGATCAGTCCCTGGGGAACTGGAGGATTAAGAGGCAGGTCCTGGAGGGCGATGAGATCGCCTGTAAGTTCACACCCAAGTACGTCCTGCGGGCCGGCCAGACAGTCACGGTGTGGGCAGCTGGTGCCGGGGTGGCCCACAGCCCCCCGCCACCCTGGTGTGGAAGAGCCAGAGCAGCTGGGGCTCGGGCGAAAGTTTCCGCACTGTGCTGGTCCACGCCGATGGAGAGGAAGTGGCCACAGGAGCAGTGAAGCAGTCTTCTGTGGTGCGGGAGAAGGAGAACCGGGAGGATCTTTTCCACCAGCAGGGGGACCCACGGACCACCTCGAGGGGCTGCTGCCTGATGTAACCCAGCACTCGGCATCTACACACTGTTCCTCACCCAGAGCCACTGAAAACTATTTTTCTAAAATCGGAAAAAAAAAAAAAACTTTTGGTATCTAATGATTCACTTCTCAAAAATATTTCTGCCTTATTCAACATGCCAATGCTAAAATTTTTAAAACGTCTTACTAATTTAGATACACACACACACATAAACACATAGCACACACACAGACACAAGCACATACACACACACACACTCACACACACACTCTGGAGATTTTTTTTTTACTACTAAAATGAATCTACAGGTAACTTTGTTGAAAGTGAACAGTTTTGCAACACTGACTCTTCTAATTCATGAGCAAGGATCTGACCATATTTATTTAGGCTTTTAAATATTTCTTTGAAAGTGTTTCAGAGTTTCTGTGTAGAGTATTAAATATTTTGTTTGACTTAGCAGTAGGACTTTTGTGGAACCTGTGTTTATTAAAATTTATCTTTACACACAAAACCAAAATAATTGTATTTAATGCAAATTCAGAAAACATACTAAAAGAAAACTTATTTGTCCTTGACAACCTGAGGTTCAGTGTGGACTTTGTCAATACAACACTAAAGACCTGACCCAAGAAAAATTAATTGATAACTAGATTTATTTACATACTGTCTATGGTTTATTGAATTCTACAATGGTAGAATCAAATAATGTGAGATAAATCTACCCACCATGCCTACCACAAAGATTAAAATATTTACTTTTCAGAAAACAATTTGAAAATCTCTCCATTAAAACAATGATATTATTTTCAGAGTGAGCATTTACTAAAAAAGAAAGAAAGAAATACAGAAAGAAAGAAAGAAACAGAAAGAAAGAAAGAAAGAAAAAAGAAAGAAAGAAAGAAAAATTTACTTTAATTCCACGTTTTCACTCAATATGTTACATTAAAATTTTATTTATTACTCCTTCAGGTATGTTCACGAAGAAGAAGAAGAAGAAGTAGAAGCAGAAGAAGAAGCAGAAGAAGAAGAAGAAGAAGAAGAAGAAGAAGAAGAAGAAGAAGAAGAAGAAGAAGAAAAAGAAGAAGAAGAAGAAAGAGAGAGAGAGAGAGAGAGAGAGAGAGAGAGAGAGTAAATAAAATGACAAATTTGTGAAACATATTCCCTGTATTCCCTGTTTAATGGATTGTTTTTTATGTGGAATCAGAGTACATATACCATGAAAAAACTTTGTGTAAAGTACCTAATACAAAAAATGGTTTTAAGTAAAATGTCTTAAGAATCAATTTTAAAAAGGAGTTTATTTTAGTGAATACTTTTAATTTTAATGTAATCTAATTGATGGAAATCATCTTCTTGATTTTAAAATAGAACACTCTAAGAAAGTGAGGTACGCAGATGACAAAAACATTAAGAGAGTCTCCTCTGTTTGGCTGGGGATGTGGCTCAAGTGGTAGCGCGCTCGCCTGGCATGCGTGCGGCCCGGGTTCGATCCTCAGCACCACAAACAAACAAAGGTGTTGTGTCCGCCAAGAACTAAAAATAAATAAATATTTAAAAAAAAAAGAGAGTCTCCTCTACAAACTTCAAAAATATTTATTTATTTTCTGCATTGATCTCTTTTTTGTATGATATATAATAGTAGTCAGATTTCATCCGATTGCATTTGTATATTTAACTTCCACACATGGTGTAATATAAAGTTGATCGGTAGTAGGTTTGTTTCCAATACAATTTCCATGTCTATGTGACTATGTTTCAGGATTAATTCTAATTTTCTGTGAATATTTTTGTATTATAAAAAGCTGCCTTGATTACTGTAGCTTAAAAAGTGTTCATAAAAACTTTTGGTATGCTGCCGGTGAGGAGCTGAAGGAGGCCCGCATGCGGATCGAGTCCCCCAGCTACCAGATCTCCAGCCTCCAGAAGCAGGCCAGTGCTGCTGAGGACCGCATCCGAGAGCTGGAAGGGGCCAGGACTGAGGAGCGGGAGAAGTTCCGGAAGACGCTGGACGCCAAGGAGCAGGAGATGATGGAGATGCGTGATGTGATGCAGCAACAGCTGGCCGAGTACCAGGAGTTGCTGGACGTCCAGTTGACCTTGGACATGGAGATCAGCGCCTACCGCAAGCTCCTAGAGGGCGAGGAGGAGAGGCTGAAGCTGGCTCCCAGCCCCTCCTCACGGGTCACCATCTCACGGGCCACCTGGAGCAGCAGCAGCAGCATGTCCAGAGCTGGGCGTTGAAGCCGAAGCAAGCGGCTGCGTCTGGAGGCGGAGGAGCCCCCAGGCAGCGGCTCAAGTGGCATTGGCTCGGGCAGCATTGGCTCGGGCAGCAGCAGCAGCAGCTTCCTCCTGGCCCAGCAGGCCTCTGCCACCTGCAGCGTCAGCACGGAGGAGATTGACCTGGAGGGCAGGTTCCTGCGGCTCAAGAAGGACTCAGACAAGGATCAGTCCCTGGGGAACTGGAGGATTAAGAGGCAGGTCCTGGAGGGCGATGAGATCGCCTGTAAGTTCACACCCAAGTACGTCCTGCGGGCCGGCCAGACAGTCACGGTGTGGGCAGCTGGTGCCGGGGTGGCCCACAGCCCCCCGCCACCCTGGTGTGGAAGAGCCAGAGCAGCTGGGGCTCGGGCGAAAGTTTCCGCACTGTGCTGGTCCACGCCGATGGAGAGGAAGTGGCCACAGGAGCAGTGAAGCAGTCTTCTGTGGTGCGGGAGAAGGAGAACCGGGAGGATCTTTTCCACCAGCAGGGGGACCCACGGACCACCTCGAGGGGCTGCTGCCTGATGTAACCGAGCACTCGGCATCTACACACTGTTCCTCACCCAGAGCCACTGAAAACTATTTTTCTAAAATCGGAAAAAAAAAAAAAAACTTTTGGTATCTAATGATTCAGTTCTCAAAAATATTTCTGCCTTATTCAACTTGCCAATGCTAAAATTTTTAAAACGTCTTACTAATTTAGATACACACACACATAAACACATAGCACACACACAGACACAAGCACATACACACACACACACTCACACACACACTCTGGAGATTTTTGTTTACTACTAAAATGAATCTACAGGTAACTTTGTTGAAAGTGAACAGTTTTGCAACACTGACTCTTCTAATTCATGAGCAAGGATCTGACCATATTTATTTAGGCTTTTAAATATTTCTTTGAAAGTGTTTCAGAGTTTCTGTGTAGAGTATTAAATATTTTGTTTGACTTAGCAGTAGGACTTTTGTGGAACCTGTGTTTATTAAAATTTATCTTTACACACAAAACCAAAATAATTGTATTTAATGCAAATTCAGAAAACATACTAAAAGAAAACTTATTTGTCCTTGACAACCTGAGGTTCAGTGTGGACTTTGTCAATACAACACTAAAGACCTGACCCAAGAAAAATTAATTGATAACTAGATTTATTTACATACTGTCTATGGTTTATTGAATTCTACAATGGTAGAATCAAATAATGTGAGATAAATCTACCCACCATGCCTACCACAAAGATTAAAATATTTACTTTTCAGAAAACAATTTGAAAATCTCTCCATTAAAACAATGATATTATTTTCAGAGTGAGCATTTACTAAAAAAGAAAGAAAGAAATACAGAAAGAAAGAAAGAAACAGAAAGAAAGAAAGAAAGAAAAAAGAAAGAAAGAAAGAAAAATTTACTTTAATTCCACGTTTTCACTCAATATGTTACATTAAAATTTTATTTATTACTCCTTCAGGTATGTTCACGAAGAAGAAGAAGAAGAAGTAGAAGCAGAAGAAGAAGCAGAAGAAGAAGAAGAAGAAGAAGAAGAAGAAGAAGAAGAAGAAGAAGAAGAAGAAGAAAAAGAAGAAGAAGAAGAAAGAGAGAGAGAGAGAGAGAGAGAGAGAGAGAGAGAGAGAGAGAGTAAATAAAATGACAAATTTGTGAAACATATTCCCTGTATTCCCTGTTTAATGGATTGTTTTTTATGTGGAATCAGAGTACATATACCATGAAAAAACTTTGTGTAAAGTACCTAATACAAAAAATGGTTTTAAGTAAAATGTCTTAAGAATCAATTTTAAAAAGGAGTTTATTTTAGTGAATACTTTTAATTTTAATGTAATCTAATTGATGGAAATCATCTTCTTGATTTTAAAATAGAACACTCTAAGAAAGTGAGGTACGCAGATGACAAAAACATTAAGAGAGTCTCCTCTGTTTGGCTGGGGATGTGGCTCAAGTGGTAGCGCGCTCGCCTGGCATGCGTGCGGCCCGGGTTCGATCCTCAGCACCACAAACAAACAAAGGTGTTGTGTCCGCCAAGAACTAAAAATAAATAAATATTTAAAAAAAAAAGAGAGTCTCCTCTACAAACTTCAAAAATATTTATTTATTTTCTGCATTGATCTCTTTTTTGTATGATATATAATAGTAGTCAGATTTCATCCGATTGCATTTGTATATTTAACTTCCACACATGGTGTAATATAAAGTTGATCGGTAGTAGGTTTGTTTCCAATACAATTTCCATGTCTATGTGACTATGTTTCAGGATTAATTCTAATTTTCTGTGAATATTTTTGTATTATAAAAAGCTGCCTTGATTACTGTAGCTTAAAAAGTGTTCATAAAAACTTTTGGTATGCTGCCGGTGAGGAGCTGAAGGAGGCCCGCATGCGGATCGAGTCCCCCAGCTACCAGATCTCCAGCCTCCAGAAGCAGGCCAGTGCTGCTGAGGACCGCATCCGAGAGCTGGAAGGGGCCAGGACTGAGGAGCGGGAGAAGTTCCGGAAGACGCTGGACGCCAAGGAGCAGGAGATGATGGAGATGCGTGATGTGATGCAGCAACAGCTGGCCGAGTACCAGGAGTTGCTGGACGTCCAGTTGACCTTGGACATGGAGATCAGCGCCTACCGCAAGCTCCTAGAGGGCGAGGAGGAGAGGCTGAAGCTGGCTCCCAGCCCCTCCTCACGGGTCACCATCTCACGGGCCACCTGGAGCAGCAGCAGCAGCATGTCCAGAGCTGGGCGTTCAAGCCGAAGCAAGCGGCTGCGTCTGGAGGCGGAGGAGCCCCCAGGCAGCGGCTCAAGTGGCATTGGCTCGGGCAGCATTGGCTCGGGCAGCAGCAGCAGCAGCTTCCTCCTGGCCCAGCAGGCCTCTGCCACCTGCAGCGTCAGCACGGAGGAGATTGACCTGGAGGGCAGGTTCCTGCGGCTCAAGAAGGACTCAGACAAGGATCAGTCCCTGGGGAACTGGAGGATTAAGAGGCAGGTCCTGGAGGGCGATGAGATCGCCTGTAAGTTCACACCCAAGTACGTCCTGCGGGCCGGCCAGACAGTCACGGTGTGGGCAGCTGGTGCCGGGGTGGCCCACAGCCCCCCGCCACCCTGGTGTGGAAGAGCCAGAGCAGCTGGGGCTCGGGCGAAAGTTTCCGCACTGTGCTGGTCCACGCCGATGGAGAGGAAGTGGCCACAGGAGCAGTGAAGCAGTCTTCTGTGGTGCGGGAGAAGGAGAACCGGGAGGATCTTTTCCACCAGCAGGGGGACCCACGGACCACCTCGAGGGGCTGCTGCCTGATGTAACCCAGCACTCGGCATCTACACACTGTTCCTCACCCAGAGCCACTGAAAACTATTTTTCTAAAATCGGAAAAAAAAAAAAAAAACTTTTGGTATCTAATGATTCACTTCTCAAAAATATTTCTGCCTTATTCAACATGCCAATGCTAAAATTTTTAAAACGTCTTACTAATTTAGATACACACACACATAAACACATAGCACACACACAGACACAAGCACATACACACACACACACTCACACACACACTCTGGAGATTTTTTTTTACTACTAAAATGAATCTACAGGTAACTTTGTTGAAAGTGAACAGTTTTGCAACACTGACTCTTCTAATTCATGAGCAAGGATCTGACCATATTTATTTAGGCTTTTAAATATTTCTTTGAAAGTGTTTCAGAGTTTCTGTGTAGAGTATTAAATATTTTGTTTGACTTAGCAGTAGGACTTTTGTGGAACCTGTGTTTATTAAAATTTATCTTTACACACAAAACCAAAATAATTGTATTTAATGCAAATTCAGAAAACATACTAAAAGAAAACTTATTTGTCCTTGACAACCTGAGGTTCAGTGTGGACTTTGTCAATACAACATTAAAGACCTGACCCAAGAAAAATTAATTGATAACTAGATTTATTTACATACTGTCTATGGTTTATTGAATTCTACAATGGTAGAATCAAATAATGTGAGATAAATCTACCCACCATGCCTACCACAAAGATTAAAATATTTACTTTTCAGAAAACAATTTGAAAATCTCTCCATTAAAACAATGATATTATTTTCAGAGTGAGCATTTACTAAAAAAGAAAGAAAGAAATACAGAAAGAAAGAAAGAAAAAGAAAGAAAGAAAGAAAGAAAGAAAGAAAGAAAGAAAGAAAAAAGAAAGAAAGAAAGAAAAATTTACTTTAATTCCACGTTTTCACTCAATATGTTACATTAAAATTTTATTTATTACTCCTTCAGGTATGTTCACGAAGAAGAAGAAGAAGAAGTAGAAGCAGAAGAAGAAGCAGAAGAAGAAGAAGAAGAAGAAGAAGAAGAAGAAGAAGAAGAAGAAAGAGAGAGAGAGAGAGAGAGAGAGAGAGAGAGAGAGAGAGAGAGAGTAAATAAAATGACAAATTTGTGAAACATATTCCCTGTATTCCCTGTTTAATGGATTGTTTTTTATGTGGAATCAGAGTACATATACCATGAAAAAACTTTGTGTAAAGTACCTAATACAAAAAATGGTTTTAAGTAAAATGTCTTAAGAATCAATTTTAAAAAGGAGTTTATTTTAGTGAATACTTTTAATTTTAATGTAATCTAATTGATGGAAATCATCTTCTTGATTTTAAAATAGAACACGCTAAGAAAGTGAGGTACGCAGATGACAAAAACATTAAGAGAGTCTCCTCTGTTTGGCTGGGGATGTGGCTCAAGCGGTAGCGCGCTCGCCTGGCATGCGTGCGGCCCGGGTTCGATCCTCAGCACCACAAACAAACAAAGGTGTTGTGTCCGCCAAGAACTAAAAATAAATAAATATTTAAAAAAAAAAGAGAGTCTCCTCTACAAACTTCAAAAATATTTATTTATTTTCTGCATTGATCTCTTTTTTGTATGATATATAATAGTAGTCAGATTTCATCCGATTGCATTTGTATATTTAACTTCCACACATGGTGTAATATAAAGTTGATCGGTAGTAGGTTTGTTTCCAATACAATTTCCATGTCTATGTGACTATGTTTCAGGATTAATTCTAATTTTCTGTGAATATTTTTGTATTATAAAAAGCTGCCTTGATTACTGTAGCTTAAAAAGTGTTCATAAAAACTTTTGGTATGCTGCCGGTGAGGAGCTGAAGGAGGCCCGCATGCGGATCGAGTCCCCCAGCTACCAGATCTCCAGCCTCCAGAAGCAGGCCAGTGCTGCTGAGGACCGCATCCGAGAGCTGGAAGGGGCCAGGACTGAGGAGCGGGAGAAGTTCCGGAAGACGCTGGACGCCAAGGAGCAGGAGATGATGGAGATGCGTGATGTGATGCAGCAACAGCTGGCCGAGTACCAGGAGTTGCTGGACGTCCAGTTGACCTTGGACATGGAGATCAGCGCCTACCGCAAGCTCCTAGAGGGCGAGGAGGAGAGGCTGAAGCTGGCTCCCAGCCCCTCCTCACGGGTCACCATCTCACGGGCCACCTGGAGCAGCAGCAGCAGCATGTCCAGAGCTGGGCGTTCAAGCCGAAGCAAGCGGCTGCGTCTGGAGGCGGAGGAGCCCCCAGGCAGCGGCTCAAGTGGCATTGGCTCGGGCAGCATTGGCTCGGGCAGCAGCAGCAGCAGCTTCCTCCTGGCCCAGCAGGCCTCTGCCACCTGCAGCGTCAGCACGGAGGAGATTGACCTGGAGGGCAGGTTCCTGCGGCTCAAGAAGGACTCAGACAAGGATCAGTCCCTGGGGAACTGGAGGATTAAGAGGCAGGTCCTGGAGGGCGATGAGATCGCCTGTAAGTTCACACCCAAGTACGTCCTGCGGGCCGGCCAGACAGTCACGGTGTGGGCAGCTGGTGCCGGGGTGGCCCACAGCCCCCCGCCACCCTGGTGTGGAAGAGCCAGAGCAGCTGGGGCTCGGGCGAAAGTTTCCGCACTGTGCTGGTCCACGCCGATGGAGAGGAAGTGGCCACAGGAGCAGTGAAGCAGTCTTCTGTGGTGCGGGAGAAGGAGAACCGGGAGGATCTTTTCCACCAGCAGGGGGACCCACGGACCACCTCGAGGGGCTGCTGCCTGATGTAACCCAGCACTCGGCATCTACACACTGTTCCTCACCCAGAGCCACTGAAAACTATTTTTCTAAAATCGGAAAAAAAAAAAAACTTTTGGTATCTAATGATTCAGTTCTCAAAAATATTTCTGCCTTATTCAACTTGCCAATGCTAAAATTTTTAAAACGTCTTACTAATTTAGATACACACACACATAAACACATAGCACACACACAGACACAAGCACATACACACACACACACTCACACACACACTCTGGAGATTTTTTTTTACTACTAAAATGAATCTACAGGTAACTTTGTTGAAAGTGAACAGTTTTGCAACACTGACTCTTCTAATTCATGAGCAAGGATCTGACCATATTTATTTAGGCTTTTAAATATTTCTTTGAAAGTGTTTCAGAGTTTCTGTGTAGAGTATTAAATATTTTGTTTGACTTAGCAGTAGGACTTTTGTGGAACCTGTGTTTATTAAAATTTATCTTTACACACAAAACCAAAATAATTGTATTTAATGCAAATTCAGAAAACATACTAAAAGAAAACTTATTTGTCCTTGACAACCTGAGGTTCAGTGTGGACTTTGTCAATACAACACTAAAGACCTGACCCAAGAAAAATTAATTGATAACTAGATTTATTTACATACTGTCTATGGTTTATTGAATTCTACAATGGTAGAATCAAATAATGTGAGATAAATCTACCCACCATGCCTACCACAAAGATTAAAATATTTACTTTTCAGAAAACAATTTGAAAATCTCTCCATTAAAACAATGATATTATTTTCAGAGTGAGCATTTACTAAAAAAGAAAGAAAGAAATACAGAAAGAAAGAAAGAAAAAGAAAGAAAGAAAGAAAGAAAAAAGAAAGAAAGAAAGAAAAATTTACTTTAATTCCACGTTTTCACTCAATATGTTACATTAAAATTTTATTTATTACTCCTTCAGGTATGTTCACGAAGAAGAAGAAGAAGAAGTAGAAGCAGAAGAAGAAGCAGAAGAAGAAGAAGAAGAAGAAGAAGAAGAAGACGAAGAAAAAGAAGAAGAAGAAGAAAGAGAGAGAGAGAGAGAGAGAGAGAGACAGAGAGAGTAAATAAAATGACAAATTTGTGAAACATATTCCCTGTATTCCCTGTTTAATGGATTGTTTTTTATGTGGAATCAGAGTACATATACCATGAAAAAACTTTGTGTAAAGTACCTAATACAAAAAATGGTTTTAAGTAAAATGTCTTAAGAATCAATTTTAAAAAGGAGTTTATTTTAGTGAATACTTTTAATTTTAATGTAATCTAATTGATGGAAATCATCTTCTTGATTTTAAAATAGAACACGCTAAGAAAGTGAGGTACGCAGATGACAAAAACATTAAGAGAGTCTCCTCTGTTTGGCTGGGGATGTGGCTCAAGCGGTAGCGCGCTCGCCTGGCATGCGTGCGGCCCGGGTTCGATCCTCAGCACCACAAACAAACAAAGGTGTTGTGTCCGCCAAGAACTAAAAATAAATAAATATTAAAAAAAAGAGAGTCTCCTCTACAAACTTCAAAAATATTTATTTATTTTCTGCATTGATCTCTTTTTTGTATGATATATAATAGTAGTCAGATTTCATCCGATTGCATTTGTATATTTAACTTCCACACATGGTGTAATATAAAGTTGATCGGTAGTAGGTTTGTTTCCAATACAATTTCCATGTCTATGTGACTATGTTTCAGGATTAATTCTAATTTTCTGTGAATATTTTTGTATTATAAAAAGCTGCCTTGATTACTGTAGCTTAAAAAGTGTTCATAAAAACTTTTGGTATGCTGCCGGTGAGGAGCTGAAGGAGGCCCGCATGCGGATCGAGTCCCCCAGCTACCAGATCTCCAGCCTCCAGAAGCAGGCCAGTGCTGCTGAGGACCGCATCCGAGAGCTGGAAGGGGCCAGGACTGAGGAGCGGGAGAAGTTCCGGAAGACGCTGGACGCCAAGGAGCAGGAGATGATGGAGATGCGTGATGTGATGCAGCAACAGCTGGCCGAGTACCAGGAGTTGCTGGACGTCCAGTTGACCTTGGACATGGAGATCAGCGCCTACCGCAAGCTCCTAGAGGGCGAGGAGGAGAGGCTGAAGCTGGCTCCCAGCCCCTCCTCACGGGTCACCATCTCACGGGCCACCTGGAGCAGCAGCAGCAGCATGTCCAGAGCTGGGCGTTCAAGCCGAAGCAAGCGGCTGCGTCTGGAGGCGGAGGAGCCCCCAGGCAGCGGCTCAAGTGGCATTGGCTCGGGCAGCATTGGCTCGGGCAGCAGCAGCAGCAGCTTCCTCCTGGCCCAGCAGGCCTCTGCCACCTGCAGCGTCAGCACGGAGGAGATTGACCTGGAGGGCAGGTTCCTGCGGCTCAAGAAGGACTCAGACAAGGATCAGTCCCTGGGGAACTGGAGGATTAAGAGGCAGGTCCTGGAGGGCGATGAGATCGCCTGTAAGTTCACACCCAAGTACGTCCTGCGGGCCGGCCAGACAGTCACGGTGTGGGCAGCTGGTGCCGGGGTGGCCCACAGCCCCCCGCCACCCTGGTGTGGAAGAGCCAGAGCAGCTGGGGCTCGGGCGAAAGTTTCCGCACTGTGCTGGTCCACGCCGATGGAGAGGAAGTGGCCACAGGAGCAGTGAAGCAGTCTTCTGTGGTGCGGGAGAAGGAGAACCGGGAGGATCTTTTCCACCAGCAGGGGGACCCACGGACCACCTCGAGGGGCTGCTGCCTGATGTAACCCAGCACTCGGCATCTACACACTGTTCCTCACCCAGAGCCACTGAAAACTATTTTTCTAAAATCGGAAAAAAAAAAAAAAACTTTTGGTATCTAATGATTCACTTCTCAAAAATATTTCTGCCTTATTCAACATGCCAATGCTAAAATTTTTAAAACGTCTTACTAATTTAGATACACACACACATAAACACATAGCACACACACAGACACAAGCACATACACACACACACACTCACACACACACTCTGGAGATTTTTTTTTACTACTAAAATGAATCTACAGGTAACTTTGTTGAAAGTGAACAGTTTTGCAACACTGACTCTTCTAATTCATGAGCAAGGATCTGACCATATTTATTTAGGCTTTTAAATATTTCTTTGAAAGTGTTTCAGAGTTTCTGTGTAGAGTATTAAATATTTTGTTTGACTTAGCAGTAGGACTTTTGTGGAACCTGTGTTTATTAAAATTTATCTTTACACACAAAACCAAAATAATTGTATTTAATGCAAATTCAGAAAACATACTAAAAGAAAACTTATTTGTCCTTGACAACCTGAGGTTCAGTGTGGACTTTGTCAATACAACATTAAAGACCTGACCCAAGAAAAATTAATTGATAACTAGATTTATTTACATACTGTCTATGGTTTATTGAATTCTACAATGGTAGAATCAAATAATGTGAGATAAATCTACCCACCATGCCTACCACAAAGATTAAAATATTTACTTTTCAGAAAACAATTTGAAAATCTCTCCATTAAAACAATGATATTATTTTCAGAGTGAGCATTTACTAAAAAAGAAAGAAAGAAATACAGAAAGAAAGAAAGAAAAAGAAAGAAAGAAAGAAAGAAAGAAAGAAAGAAAGAAAAAAGAAAGAAAGAAAGAAAAATTTACTTTAATTCCACGTTTTCACTCAATATGTTACATTAAAATTTTATTTATTACTCCTTCAGGTATGTTCACGAAGAAGAAGAAGAAGAAGTAGAAGCAGAAGAAGAAGCAGAAGAAGAAGAAGAAGAAGAAGAAGAAGAAGAAGAAGAAGAAGAAGAAGAAGAAGAAGAAAGAGAGAGAGAGAGAGAGAGAGAGAGAGAGAGAGAGAGAGTAAATAAAATGACAAATTTGTGAAACATATTCCCTGTATTCCCTGTTTAATGGATTGTTTTTTATGTGGAATCAGAGTACATATACCATGAAAAAACTTTGTGTAAAGTACCTAATACAAAAAATGGTTTTAAGTAAAATGTCTTAAGAATCAATTTTAAAAAGGAGTTTATTTTAGTGAATACTTTTAATTTTAATGTAATCTAATTGATGGAAATCATCTTCTTGATTTTAAAATAGAACACGCTAAGAAAGTGAGGTACGCAGATGACAAAAACATTAAGAGAGTCTCCTCTGTTTGGCTGGGGATGTGGCTCAAGCGGTAGCGCGCTCGCCTGGCATGCGTGCGGCCCGGGTTCGATCCTCAGCACCACAAACAAACAAAGGTGTTGTGTCCGCCAAGAACTAAAAATAAATAAATATTTAAAAAAAAAAGAGAGTCTCCTCTACAAACTTCAAAAATATTTATTTATTTTCTGCATTGATCTCTTTTTTGTATGATATATAATAGTAGTCAGATTTCATCCGATTGCATTTGTATATTTAACTTCCACACATGGTGTAATATAAAGTTGATCGGTAGTAGGTTTGTTTCCAATACAATTTCCATGTCTATGTGACTATGTTTCAGGATTAATTCTAATTTTCTGTGAATATTTTTGTATTATAAAAAGCTGCCTTGATTACTGTAGCTTAAAAAGTGTTCATAAAAACTTTTGGTATGCTGCCGGTGAGGAGCTGAAGGAGGCCCGCATGCGGATCGAGTCCCCCAGCTACCAGATCTCCAGCCTCCAGAAGCAGGCCAGTGCTGCTGAGGACCGCATCCGAGAGCTGGAAGGGGCCAGGACTGAGGAGCGGGAGAAGTTCCGGAAGACGCTGGACGCCAAGGAGCAGGAGATGATGGAGATGCGTGATGTGATGCAGCAACAGCTGGCCGAGTACCAGGAGTTGCTGGACGTCCAGTTGACCTTGGACATGGAGATCAGCGCCTACCGCAAGCTCCTAGAGGGCGAGGAGGAGAGGCTGAAGCTGGCTCCCAGCCCCTCCTCACGGGTCACCATCTCACGGGCCACCTGGAGCAGCAGCAGCAGCATGTCCAGAGCTGGGCGTTCAAGCCGAAGCAAGCGGCTGCGTCTGGAGGCGGAGGAGCCCCCAGGCAGCGGCTCAAGTGGCATTGGCTCGGGCAGCATTGGCTCGGGCAGCAGCAGCAGCAGCTTCCTCCTGGCCCAGCAGGCCTCTGCCACCTGCAGCGTCAGCACGGAGGAGATTGACCTGGAGGGCAGGTTCCTGCGGCTCAAGAAGGACTCAGACAAGGATCAGTCCCTGGGGAACTGGAGGATTAAGAGGCAGGTCCTGGAGGGCGATGAGATCGCCTGTAAGTTCACACCCAAGTACGTCCTGCGGGCCGGCCAGACAGTCACGGTGTGGGCAGCTGGTGCCGGGGTGGCCCACAGCCCCCCGCCACCCTGGTGTGGAAGAGCCAGAGCAGCTGGGGCTCGGGCGAAAGTTTCCGCACTGTGCTGGTCCACGCCGATGGAGAGGAAGTGGCCACAGGAGCAGTGAAGCAGTCTTCTGTGGTGCGGGAGAAGGAGAACCGGGAGGATCTTTTCCACCAGCAGGGGGACCCACGGACCACCTCGAGGGGCTGCTGCCTGATGTAACCGAGCACTCGGCATCTACACACTGTTCCTCACCCAGAGCCACTGAAAACTATTTTTCTAAAATCGGAAAAAAAAAAAAAAAAACTTTTGGTATCTAATGATTCACTTCTCAAAAATATTTCTGCCTTATTCAACATGCCAATGCTAAAATTTTTAAAACGTCTTACTAATTTAGATACACACACACATAAACACATAGCACACACACAGACACAAGCACATACACACACACACACTCACACACACACTCTGGAGATTTTTTTTTACTACTAAAATGAATCTACAGGTAACTTTGTTGAAAGTGAACAGTTTTGCAACACTGACTCTTCTAATTCATGAGCAAGGATCTGACCATATTTATTTAGGCTTTTAAATATTTCTTTGAAAGTGTTTCAGAGTTTCTGTGTAGAGTATTAAATATTTTGTTTGACTTAGCAGTAGGACTTTTGTGGAACCTGTGTTTATTAAAATTTATCTTTACACACAAAACCAAAATAATTGTATTTAATGCAAATTCAGAAAACATACTAAAAGAAAACTTATTTGTCCTTGACAACCTGAGGTTCAGTGTGGACTTTGTCAATACAACACTAAAGACCTGACCCAAGAAAAATTAATTGATAACTAGATTTATTTACATACTGTCTATGGTTTATTGAATTCTACAATGGTAGAATCAAATAATGTGAGATAAATCTACCACCATGCCTACCACAAAGATTAAAAATATTTACTTTTCAGAAAACAATTTGAAAATCTCTCCATTAAAACAATGATATTATTTTCAGAGTGAGCATTTACTAAAAAAGAAAGAAAGAAATACAGAAAGAAAGAAAGAAAAAAGAAAGAAAGAAAGAAAGAAAGAAAGAAAGAAAGAAAAAAGAAAGAAAGAAAGAAAAATTTACTTTAATTCCACGTTTTCACTCAATATGTTACATTAAAATTTTATTTATTACTCCTTCAGGTATGTTCACGAAGAAGAAGAAGAAGAAGTAGAAGCAGAAGAAGAAGCAGAAGAAGAAGAAGAAGAAGAAGAAGAAGAAGAAGAAGAAGAAGAAGAAGAAAGAGAGAGAGAGAGAGAGAGAGAGAGAGAGAGAGAGAGAGAGAGTAAATAAAATGACAAATTTGTGAAACATATTCCCTGTATTCCCTGTTTAATGGATTGTTTTTTATGTGGAATCAGAGTACATATACCATGAAAAAACTTTGTGTAAAGTACCTAATACAAAAAATGGTTTTAAGTAAAATGTCTTAAGAATCAATTTTAAAAAGGAGTTTATTTTAGTGAATACTTTTAATTTTAATGTAATCTAATTGATGGAAATCATCTTCTTGATTTTAAAATAGAACACGCTAAGAAAGTGAGGTACGCAGATGACAAAAACATTAAGAGAGTCTCCTCTGTTTGGCTGGGGATGTGGCTCAAGCGGTAGCGCGCTCGCCTGGCATGCGTGCGGCCCGGGTTCGATCCTCAGCACCACAAACAAACAAAGGTGTTGTGTCCGCCAAGAACTAAAAATAAATAAATATTTAAAAAAAAAAGAGAGTCTCCTCTACAAACTTCAAAAATATTTATTTATTTTCTGCATTGATCTCTTTTTTGTATGATATATAATAGTAGTCAGATTTCATCCGATTGCATTTGTATATTTAACTTCCACACATGGTGTAATATAAAGTTGATCGGTAGTAGGTTTGTTTCCAATACAATTTCCATGTCTATGTGACTATGTTTCAGGATTAATTCTAATTTTCTGTGAATATTTTTGTATTATAAAAAGCTGCCTTGATTACTGTAGCTTAAAAAGTGTTCATAAAAACTTTTGGTATGCTGCCGGTGAGGAGCTGAAGGAGGCCCGCATGCGGATCGAGTCCCCCAGCTACCAGATCTCCAGCCTCCAGAAGCAGGCCAGTGCTGCTGAGGACCGCATCCGAGAGCTGGAAGGGGCCAGGACTGAGGAGCGGGAGAAGTTCCGGAAGACGCTGGACGCCAAGGAGCAGGAGATGATGGAGATGCGTGATGTGATGCAGCAACAGCTGGCCGAGTACCAGGAGTTGCTGGACGTCCAGTTGACCTTGGACATGGAGATCAGCGCCTACCGCAAGCTCCTAGAGGGCGAGGAGGAGAGGCTGAAGCTGGCTCCCAGCCCCTCCTCACGGGTCACCATCTCACGGGCCACCTGGAGCAGCAGCAGCAGCATGTCCAGAGCTGGGCGTTCAAGCCGAAGCAAGCGGCTGCGTCTGGAGGCGGAGGAGCCCCCAGGCAGCGGCTCAAGTGGCATTGGCTCGGGCAGCATTGGCTCGGGCAGCAGCAGCAGCAGCTTCCTCCTGGCCCAGCAGGCCTCTGCCACCTGCAGCGTCAGCACGGAGGAGATTGACCTGGAGGGCAGGTTCCTGCGGCTCAAGAAGGACTCAGACAAGGATCAGTCCCTGGGGAACTGGAGGATTAAGAGGCAGGTCCTGGAGGGCGATGAGATCGCCTGTAAGTTCACACCCAAGTACGTCCTGCGGGCCGGCCAGACAGTCACGGTGTGGGCAGCTGGTGCCGGGGTGGCCCACAGCCCCCCGCCACCCTGGTGTGGAAGAGCCAGAGCAGCTGGGGCTCGGGCGAAAGTTTCCGCACTGTGCTGGTCCACGCCGATGGAGAGGAAGTGGCCACAGGAGCAGTGAAGCAGTCTTCTGTGGTGCGGGAGAAGGAGAACCGGGAGGATCTTTTCCACCAGCAGGGGGACCCACGGACCACCTCGAGGGGGCTGCTGCCTGATGTAACCGAGCACTCGGCATCTACACACTGTTCCTCACCCAGAGCCACTGAAAACTATTTTTCTAAAATCGGAAAAAAAAAAAAAACTTTTGGTATCTAATGATTCAGTTCTCAAAAATATTTCTGCCTTATTCAACTTGCCAATGCTAAAATTTTTAAAACGTCTTACTAATTTAGATACACACACACATAAACACATAGCACACACACAGACACAAGCACATACACACACACACACTCACACACACACTCTGGAGATTTTGTTTACTACTAAAATGAATCTACAGGTAACTTTGTTGAAAGTGAACAGTTTTGCAACACTGACTCTTCTAATTCATGAGCAAGGATCTGACCATATTTATTTAGGCTTTTAAATATTTCTTTGAAAGTGTTTCAGAGTTTCTGTGTAGAGTATTAAATATTTTGTTTGACTTAGCAGTAGGACTTTTGTGGAACCTGTGTTTATTAAAATTTATCTTTACACACAAAACCAAAATAATTGTATTTAATGCAAATTCAGAAACATACTAAAAGAAAACTTATTTGTCCTTGACAACCTGAGGTTCAGTGTGGACTTTGTCAATACAACACTAAAGACCTGACCCAAGAAAAATTAATTGATAACTAGATTTATTTACATACTGTCTATGGTTTATTGAATTCTACAATGGTAGAATCAAATAATGTGAGATAAATCTACCCACCATGCCTACCACAAAGATTAAAATATTTACTTTTCAGAAAACAATTTGAAAATCTCTCCATTAAAACAATGATATTATTTTCAGAGTGAGCATTTACTAAAAAAGAAAGAAAGAAATACAGAAAGAAAGAAAGAAAAAGAAAGAAAGAAAGAAAGAAAAAAGAAAGAAAGAAAGAAAAATTTACTTTAATTCCACGTTTTCACTCAATATGTTACATTAAAATTTTATTTATTACTCCTTCAGGTATGTTCACGAAGAAGAAGAAGAAGAAGTAGAAGCAGAAGAAGAAGCAGAAGAAGAAGAAGAAGAAGAAGAAGAAGAGAAGACGAAGAAAAAAGAAGAAGAAGAAGAAAGAGAGAGAGAGAGAGAGAGAGAGAGACAGAGAGAGTAAATAAAATGACAAATTTGTGAAACATATTCCCTGTATTCCCTGTTTAATGGATTGTTTTTTATGTGGAATCAGAGTACATATACCATGAAAAAACTTTGTGTAAAGTACCTAATACAAAAAATGGTTTTAAGTAAAATGTCTTAAGAATCAATTTTAAAAAGGAGTTTATTTTAGTGAATACTTTTAATTTTAATGTAATCTAATTGATGGAAATCATCTTCTTGATTTTAAAATAGAACACGCTAAGAAAGTGAGGTACGCAGATGACAAAAACATTAAGAGAGTCTCCTCTGTTTGGCTGGGGATGTGGCTCAAGCGGTAGCGCGCTCGCCTGGCATGCGTGCGGCCCGGGTTCGATCCTCAGCACCACAAACAAACAAAGGTGTTGTGTCCGCCAAGAACTAAAAATAAATAAATATTTAAAAAAAAAAGAGAGTCTCCTCTACAAACTTCAAAAATATTTATTTATTTTCTGCATTGATCTCTTTTTTGTATGATATATAATAGTAGTCAGATTTCATCCGATTGCATTTGTATATTTAACTTCCACACATGGTGTAATATAAAGTTGATCGGTAGTAGGTTTGTTTCCAATACAATTTCCATGTCTATGTGACTATGTTTCAGGATTAATTCTAATTTTCTGTGAATATTTTTGTATTATAAAAAGCTGCCTTGATTACTGTAGCTTAAAAAGTGTTCATAAAAACTTTTGGTATGCTGCCGGTGAGGAGCTGAAGGAGGCCCGCATGCGGATCGAGTCCCCCAGCTACCAGATCTCCAGCCTCCAGAAGCAGGCCAGTGCTGCTGAGGACCGCATCCGAGAGCTGGAAGGGGCCAGGACTGAGGAGCGGGAGAAGTTCCGGAAGACGCTGGACGCCAAGGAGCAGGAGATGATGGAGATGCGTGATGTGATGCAGCAACAGCTGGCCGAGTACCAGGAGTTGCTGGACGTCCAGTTGACCTTGGACATGGAGATCAGCGCCTACCGCAAGCTCCTAGAGGGCGAGGAGG